>NC_134486.1:225629663-225662163 GCF_040206685.1 Ascaphus truei | reverse complement strand
TATCAATGCCAAATTGTGTTACGCTCAACCCCGGGGATGTCTGTCTGTGCTAACCAAGGCAGACAGACGTTTAGATAATTGTCACCAGTGTCGTTAACCAGACTCGTTAACTTTTCCATCTGGCAGATAAACCATAATCGATTCCGAATCTTTGGGATGTTTGGTATGTCGGGGCGTTTCCATAGTGCTGCGATCTCACACCTCGTTGCAATTGCAAAATGAGAAATTAATTTATTTTGGGATTTTGTTAGATCTTTTAGAGGTCTGTTCAGGAGGAACAGCCAAGGATCTGGGGGAATAGTGAGGTCAAAAATCCTCTGTATCCAATTTCTAATCTTGTCCCATATTTGGGCTATTCGTGGGCAAGACCACAGCATATGTAACAAGTCGGCCGTTCCTCCGCACTGTTTGGGGCATAGGGGGGAGGAACCTGGCACGAACTTAGATAATTTGAGTGGGGTGAGGTACCACCTCATGAGTACTTTATATGCGTTCTCCTTTAGTGTGGTGCAAATAGAGCTTTTGGCTGTGGCTAAAAATATGGTGTTCCAATCGTCCTCCTCTAGAATCTCTCCTAGGTCCGTCTCCCATTGGTTTCTAAAAGCAGGGGTGTGTTGGTGTGATGCTGAGAGATCGACTACTTCTTTATATATCGTTGATATAAGTCCCTTAGTGTCGGTTTCTGCCCGACAGAGCTTTTCGAATTTAGTCAGGGGGGGGTATGGGGCCAATTTGTTGTAGAATGCTCTTATCTGGAGATATTTAAAGAATTCTGAGTGGGGGATATTTTGTTCTGATCTGATGTGTTCGAATGTTTTAATTTTAAGATCAAAACCCTCTAGGTCCTTGATCCTATTGTATCCTTTTGATCTCCATACTGAACAATTATTGCCTATTAGACCAGGTGCGAACCTCGGATTATTCCATATGGGGGACATTAGGGAGTTAACTGATGTAAGAGAGTTCTTAATTTTGGAAGCTTCCCAGATCGACAACGAGTTAGTCATTGAGGTGAGCGGCAGATCTATGTGTTTTCTTGAGTTTTTAGGTAGCCAAATTAAACTGCTAAGGTCCAATGGGGAACTAGCAGCACCTTCCAATTCCACCCATCTTTTCAATTTAGGGTCGGAGTGCCAATGTATAATATGACTTAATTGAGCCGCTTTATAATACGATAACAGGCAGGGTACCGCCAAGCCTCCCGCTAACACAGATCTTTTCATATTTATTTTATTGACTCTCGGTTTTTTCCCCTTCCAGATGAATTTGGATATTTCAGACTGAAGTGAGAGTATATCCTTCAGTCTGAGTGGCACTGGCAGGGTTTGGAAGAGGTATAGGATACGGGGTAGTAGGTTCATTTTGATGCTATGTATCCTACCTATCCATGAAATTTGCTTGGAGGCCCATCTGGAGAGGTCTTTTTTTAAGGAACGAATTAGGTTGGGATAATTTGCGGAATAGATATTTTTAGCGTTTTTTGTAATTTGAATACCTAGGTATTTTATGGATTTCTTTTGCCAATTAAACTGGAAGTTGAGCTTTAACAATTTCTCGGTGTGACTAGGGAGATTAATGTTTAGAGCTTCTGATTTGGATTGGTTGATTTTGAATCCAGAGACTTTGGAAAATCTGTCAAGTAGGTCAAATAGGTTTGGGAGGGAAGTGAGGGGCTTTGAAATTATTAATAAGATATCATCTGCGTACAGGGCCGCCTTATGAGTTTGTGAATATACGTTTAACCCTGAGATATCTGGGTTGTCTCGGATGTGTGCCGCCAGAGGTTCAATACATAGGGCAAACAGGAGAGGGGATAAAGGGCACCCCTGTCTCGTGCCGCTCTGAATCTGGAATGGGAGAGAGGGGAAACCCTGATGTATAACCTTGGCTGTTGGGCCTGAGTATAGAGACATAATTGCTCTGCTCACCTGATCCCCGAATCCAAATGCTGCGAGCGTTTCCTTAAGATATGGCCAGTCAATCCTATCAAAGGCTTTTTCTGCATCCAGACTTAATAGCATACTTTGGGTGTTATTTTTATTTGCCAATTCTAGCAGATCAATAAATCGTCAGGTATTATCCGCTGCCTGCCTTCCTTTTATGAAGCCGACTTGATCTGGGTGTATTAGTCTGGGTAGGATTGTACTCAATCTGTTGGCCAGGAGTTTAGCGAATAATTTGATATCCGTATTGATTAATGATATAGGTCTATAACTTGTACAATGCAACGGATCTTTCCCAGGCTTATGTATGAGAGATATAGATGCCCGCAGCATATCTCCGGGGATTGGGGCTCCCGCTAAGATAGCGTTGAACATGTGGAGCAGCCTTGGGGCAAGTAATTCTGAGAATTTCTTATAGTAGAGCCCTGAAAAGCCATCCGGACCTGGTGCCTTTGAAGATTTGAGTTCTTTGATAGCCTGTGACACTTCTTCCAATGTGAAGTCAGTACACAGCTTGTTGCTTTCGCTCTCTGTTAATCTCTCTAGTTTTGAGCTGGCTAAGAAATCTCTTAGAGCCTTGCTCGTTTTGCTGTTATGTGCCACTTTCTTCCCATCATATAAGGAGCCATAGAAAGAGCCAAATTCTTCTACTATCTTTTGGGGGTTGGATGTGTGGATGTCAGATTTTAAGCGTAAAGCTTGGATATTAAACTTAGATTGTCTATCTTTTAGCGCGCGGGCTAGCATCGTATCCGGCCTGTTAGCTTTTTCATAAAACTTCCTCTTTGACCAGCTTAGTGAGTTGTCGGCCCTGGAAGTTAATAACATGTTTAGTTCAATTTTGGTATCTTTTAATGTCTGAAGTGTTTGTTTGTTTGGGTGAGACTTGTGAGATACTAGTAGAGAGTGGAGTTTGTCTTGGAGAATAATAATTTTAGCGTCTCTCTCCCGTTTTCTTTTAGCGGTGATGCTGATTAGTAGACCCCTCAGTGTAGCTTTGTGAGCTTCCCAAAGAGTAATATGGGATTCCACAGAGCCTGTGTTAAGTTTAAAGAATTGATCAATATCTTGACCTATAGCATCACAGAGTGCGGGTATCTTTAGGATTGATTCATTTAGTTTCCAGTTCGCCCCTGGTCTAAAGGCCTGAATTTTAGTGCACCGTAGCTCTATAGGTGCATGGTCGGACCATGAAATATCATGGATCTCAGAACGAGCGACCATAGGGACCAGTTGACCCGAAATGAAGAAGTAGTCGATTCTGCTATATGTTGTGTGTGGATGGGAATAAAAAGTATAATCCTTACTCGTCGGATGTGTCTCTCTCCAAATGTCCACTAATTGGTTATCTTTTAGGTTTTTAAGTAGGGAGGAGTGAGCTTTTTTGTTGTCTGAGTCCTTTCCCCCTGATCTATCTAGGGAAGCTTGTATTACTATATTGAAATCACCTGCGAGGATTATGCTGCCTTGGGATATTGAGCGCAGAATTCGGAAAAATTTATTGAAGAATGCAGCATCTTGTACACATGGGGCATATAAGGATGCTAAGGTGATATGTTGTTCGTGTATAGTACCTACAAGGATTAGAAAACGTCCTTCCGCGTCTTTTTTCACTGTTTTGGCTACGAATGGAGTTTTATTGCTAAAGAGTATAGCTACACCGCCTTTTTTGGTGGGCGCCGAAGCTGTATAGAACTGGGAGAAGCCCTTGTCTAGGAATTTAGGTGTATTGTTTTTACTAAAGTGTGTCTCCTGGAGGAGCAATATTTCAGCCTGTTTTCGTCTATAATCAGAGAAGGCTAGTCTTCTTTTAATTGGGCTATTAAAGCCTTTAACGTTGTGTGAGATTAAGTTTAATGCCATTGTGCAATAGGGAGGAGGTACGATGTGTCGTATGATGGGTACTTACTGTTATCAATGCCCGAAGTGGTCTTAGCTTTGTCTTTTTCTGCCCGCGTCTGGAGCGTGACCCTTGGATCCTTGAGTCTTAGGAGTGTGGTTGGTGGGGGGGAGGGGGTGGGGAGAGGTTGAACATACTGGGAAAGCTACATGGGGGAAAGAGCAAAATAAATTAAGTAATGTGCAACATATGCAAAGTAAAAAAAGGTAGGGGAAAAAAGGGAAGACAAGAGCTCGCCTCGGGGGCCCCCGAGGACGGCTCCTGCGCCTAGAGGGAGGGACTTCAGGTCTCATCACCTGGATGAGCCTGCCTCCAAAAATGGAGTCAGATCTCCCTAGGTCTTGAGGTTGGTCCCGTAAACTAGGGGACCAGGTTAGAGAAGGCATATGCCACGACGAGGCTGGGCCCGCCGGCACTCCTCTATTGGGAAAACAAATCAAACTTGCGGCAAATAGCTCGAACATATTAAACAGGTATTAAACAGATTATATACCCTAAACTGTGAACTGTAAGTACAGAATTTTGGCTCTTTCTGTAGGTGAGTATAAAGCGTATTGCGAGAACCGCCCAGATCCCGCCAGAGTCTTTGAGCCCAGACCTCCTACAGCTATGATTAATCCCGATTGGGAGAGTAGCCTAGGTAACTGGAGAATGTATTAAAGTATATTGTCTGTCATCTGGCTCCGCCTAAGTATACATAAACCTACCGCTGGATAAACAAGCATGTGTATACATACTAAAGTATGGGGGAACGAACGTGAGGGAGGACACCTAAGGACTGAATATAGTGATAGCTGCTTATTGTGGGATCAGTATAGATAGTAAAATTTCCTGCAATAGAAAATGTAGTTATTGTGTAAGTAATGAGTTAAGGATTGGATTATATATTTTGGAAGCCTTGGGGAGTATAGTTCATGAAGAGATTCCCAACCCATCTGCGATGCAGTCGAAGAGAGAGTGTGCCTCCTCGGATCTCTCCCTGCTAGGTAGAAGCCAGATGTTTCGGCTATATTGTGGTGATGAGCCAGAATCAAAGTATATATCTATACATATATATGTGCATAAATGCACTCTTACATGCACACATACATACGTACATACGTATCCACATATATACATCACACACATCACACATATCCCCGAACATACAAACTCACACATATATACATACATCTGTACATATATATTCATACATAGGCACACCTACACATATACATATATACTCACGCATACATACATATACAGAGATATAAACGCACATATACGTTCACGTACATACATATATATATACATATCCATACATGCACACATACACACATACACAGGTATATATATACTCACACGTACATATAAACACATATGTGCACATATACATACACACGCACATATATACAAACACACATACTCATATATACACACATATATACATATGCATAAACATACACGTGCACACATACATACATACATACATACGCACATATATATAAACATATATACTCATACACATACATATACATACATATGTACAAATGCATACATACCCACGCACTCATACTTATATACGAACGCATATATACATACACCCATATACACTCATATGTATATAACTATGTAATGTATTAGATTATTAGTTTATTAGTTTGTTAGTGTGTGGTGTACAGTGTAGGTGTGAGTGAGGTGGATACTGGGGAGAATGCTGCTATGTTGAATTTCTTCTTCTCTCTGCTCGTCTGGCATCCGGCTTCCTCCTTTCAACTTGGGCTCTTCCTGCATCCGGGTCCTCGATGACGTCAGCGGCATCCAGCGGCAGCCATCTTGGTGGTGGCGTCGGATCCCCTAAGGAAACTCCGATCTCGCGAGACCTCGATGACGTCAGCGGCAGCCATCTTGGTGGTGGCGTCGGATCCCTTAAGGAGACTCCAATCTCGCGAGTCCTCGGTGACGTCAGCGGCATCCAGCGGCAGCCATCTTGGTGGTGGCGTCTGATCACTCAAGGGAACCCTGATCCCGCGAGAGGGAGCAGCGCGACGGCGACGTCATACCTGGCTTCGCGCCATCCTCACTGCAGCTCCCGCGCCGGACCAGGGAGGACCAGGGAAAGATGGCTGCCGCTCGAAAGTGGTGTGCGGCTCAGCTCCAGGCGGCGATCAGGGTTTTGAGAGCGTAGGTAGGTCGGGACAGCGGCGGGGAGGGGTATTCTGCGCCAACAGTTCATTATTTGTATCAGGAATCAGGGAAGCTGGTTTATTCTGATCCTGATGCCTCAGGGGCAGTCATCCCCTTAGGTTTGTTGGTTCCCACTTTGGACCAGGAGGGGCTGGTAGATGTGGAAGGGGGGTTTGGTAATGGGGAACCCGGTGTGCTTCGGGTGGTTCTGGGGATGCCTAATTTGGTTAGGAAACTCTCCCCATCCTCCGGATTCTTTAGTGTATGGGCTACTCCGTTCTTGATGCTAAGAAGGGCACAGGGAAACAGCCACCTATATTTAATGTTGTTGTCTCTCATTACACGTGTGGTGGGGGCCAGGGCTTTTCTCTTCAAAAGGGTAGCTGGGGCTAGGTCTTGGTATACCTGAAGCTTAACTCCTTCAAACTCCAGTGACCTGGCCTCTCGGGCAATTCTGCACACTTCTTCCTTTGTGCGGAAGTGGTGAAATCTGGTGACAATATCCCTGGGGGGGTCCCCGCTCTGCGGTTTCCCACGGAGAGCTCTGTGGCAGCGGTCTAGCCTTAACTCTGCCTCCTGTTTGTCCGGGAAGAGGTGCTCTAGCCACCTGAGGGTGAAATCTTCTGGGTTATTGATGCTTTCTGGCACTCCACGTAATCTAATGTTGCATCTCCTGTCACGATTCTCTGCGTCTTCTGCTTTATCCTCCAGGAACTTAACTTTGTCAGTCAGAGAGGATATTTGTTCTTGTGTATGGGAGATGGCAGCCATTGATTCATCAGCCTTTGTTTCAAGAGTGTCAGTTCTTTCACCCAGGGCATCAATGTCTTTCCTGAGGGCCCAAAGTTCAGATTTGAAAAACTTTTTCATATGTGAACAGAATTCTTTTAAGTCCTTTCTTAAGTCCTTTCTGCGGACCACTTCTTCATCTCCTTCATCTTCCGTGAAGGGATCTGCCTCCGGGTCATCCATAGCAGGGTGGGGGGGAGACACCATTTTATTCTGCTTATCTGCTGGGGGCACTGCTTTTCGCTTAAAATATGTAGAAACTGGCTGGCTTTTGGTGCGGGCAGTTCTGCCTGAGGCCATCTCTGCAGGTTTATAAAACTTTTGCTGTATAGTGAGCCGGGGAGTGATTGAAATTGCCGCTTTTATTATGTTTAAGAATGCCGACGGGTGAGGAGCTCTGGGATCAGGACTCCATTCACCTCGGTGTAGCTCCGCCTTCCCGGGCAAGTAGATTTTTGTGTGATTTGTCGAACACTGTATATATATATATATATATATATCAGTTTTCATCGTTTTGCACATTATAATGTGAGTGGTAAT
Source organism: Ascaphus truei (assembly GCF_040206685.1). Classification (NCBI taxonomy): domain Eukaryota; kingdom Metazoa; phylum Chordata; class Amphibia; order Anura; family Ascaphidae; genus Ascaphus; species Ascaphus truei. The sequence goes on along the minus strand of NC_134486.1, from coordinate 225,654,825 downwards.
ACGGCCTCGCGTTCTGTTAGGTTCAAATAAAAAATTATTTTAAAAATCAGTAAGAAAGTAATTTTAAAGCCAATGAGAGAGGGGAAAAAATCAGCAAAATCTGTAAAATATAATCTTATTTTGTCATTTTTCACATTTAACTGCATGTTAAATAATGTACATTTTCTCTGATCTGGAGCATCTACACCCAACACTATAATTTAAATGAACTCTTAGGAAACTTATTAAACTTACCTAAGAAAGTAAAGTTCTTATCATTTACCATCATGTTAAAACTGGTGGTAATAATATAAACGCAATCTACTCATTTTATTGTATGATCATAGGAATGGTATATTTAGATATTCAGAAAGAAAGGCAAAGATAAAAAAATAGCAAATGTTTTAACACATTCAAAAGTGGATAAACCCCTTCCTTTGATTCTCTTCACATCAAATATTGCTTCCTCCCACTGATCTTTGAAGTTTTCATTCATATCCATCAGGATTTTTAACATTGTGATGATATAGGTTATCAAATAAAACATCAGCAACAAAAAAATATTATATCAACACTATACAATGCTACCTGCAGAAGCAACAGACTACTTCCTTCTGGTTATCTCCATCGGTATGTTGCCGATTCTATAAACAAAACATACGCCACAAAACTACTGAGGTTTTCTTTGTCCACATAAACATACTCACTTTATCAATTCCATTTCTCTTAAGGTTTCAGGAAACAATTTGTATGAGATTTGGAGGTTCCAAACAAAAACAGTACATTTGAATAAGTGTACTGTTTTGAGTACAGTCTACTGTAACTTGAAAGAAACTCTATTTAAGTCTGTGAAGCCCTGTTGTCCTACTTCAAATAATGGAGACTTGACCTGCCTGTAAAATTTGCATTTAATATTTTGTGGGATATAGCAATATTGGTGTAAATTCATGTTCAAATTCAAGTTTATTTTTTGCATGACAATACCCTCCTGTAACCAAACAGGTTCTCCCTGCTGTTATAAATCAGTTTAACTAATGCGCTTACAAATACTCCTATGTATGTGTGCCTACAGTTTAGGTGGCAAGATCTTCAGAACACAGAGTAACATTTTTATAACATCATAATTTTTTGGCATGTACTATTATACCTGTGTTTGATCAGCACTCACCTACGCTCTATGTAGTCTGGTAATTACTGTATAGAGATTTAATTGTTAGTGATTTTGACACATATACCTGATGAAGGTGTGGTGAATATGACCCAAAACGCTTCTATGAGCAATCAACCTTGAGTAACACTACCATGTAAACTGAAATTTATGAACACTTTTGGAGGTGAAGGGTTTACTCTATGAGGTACATATCCTAGGTCATGGTATTGACCTTCATAAAACAAAGCCTATATACAGTACACTGGACAAAAGCTAATGGCAACAGGCTTACGGTACTATCATAGGAGATAGGGCTTTTCATACTCGCCGTGGTCTAGGATGGGAGAAGTCGGATGGTTGTTGTGCTTAGCCGGGGTCCAGGAGTAGAGAAGGTAGGAGTCCAAAATCAAGCCGAGGTCAAGGGTCAGAGAAGGCACAATCCAAGGTTAGGGTACTAAGAAAAGGCAACAGGCAGAATACACAAGACAAGGAAAGGCAGCAGGGTGCTTGAGGCAAGCACTACGTCACAATAAAAATGGTTATGCTCAGCCAACTTGCAGCAGGGATGGCTGAGCATTTAAGGGGCTGAAAGCCAATGGCAGGGCTGCACAAGGCTGTAGGCAATGAGTACACAGACGTATTCTGTCCACTGGTAAGCAGGGGCAGAGTGTACCGCAGGTGTGGCGTGAATAGCAGTAACCCTGCGCGTGCCCCTGGTAATGCAACACCAGCGTGTAGTAACCTGAGCGCGAGGAACATTCTCCGTGGCGTCACAAGTACCGTTTTAGGGGCAGAGCCTAAGCCCGATCCTGGTAGAGGTAGCACGGAGCTAGCGCATAGCTTCTGTGTGAGGTGCGTCATTTGAGACGTTAAAAATCAGATCTATTAGGAATAGATGTTTTTGATGTCTTTGAGGATGCTAATAGTGCCAAATCTTCTCACTCAGATTTATATGTTTGGATTAGGGACAAGGACTATGAGCAGGATCTAAGAACAATGTTCACTAGATGGGAAAAGTTCCCAAGAATTGAAGGAGTTGACCTGTTACTCGAAGGGTTAACTCAAGTCAGGAAAATTATCATTTCTGAGGAGTGGAGAGAGATGCAATATAAGATACTGCATAGGGCCTATCATGCTTTTGATATCAATTATAAGGTGATTGAGAAATCTAAATATAAGTGTACCATGTGCTCACAGGAAAGAGCAGATATAATATAAAACACTGTTTGTGGGATTGTCTGGTTATTTCTGATTTTTGGGATAAAAGTTCTGCAGTATAAACAAGAAGTTATTGGGGTAATGACAGTAAAAGAGCCCTTACTCTCACTATTCAGAAATATGGAAAATTGGAAAGATGTCAATGTAAGGAACAATGGCCCAAGTCTAGCAGAGATAGTCTTGCTTGCAGAAAGGAAAACATTGATGGTGAAATGGATAAAGCCTTAACCCCCCACTTTAGATATTTTAAACCATTATCTGAAAAATTGATGATGATGATCATGATGGACAAATTAGAAGCTGAGACAAATAAAGAATTAAGAATCGAAAATTTAAAAAAAATGGGAAACATTTATTGATACTATGTCGCAACAAGATAGGGATTCAATAATGCAGACATTTGAGCATACCTCTTGGGGTCTCCTCAGACATATTGCGATGGGTCACAGATAATTTTGCCCTTGAGGAAATAGGATAGTATATTGTTGATGGGGAAGATAATAAATGGGGAATCTTATGGCAGATTCTGTTAGGGGGCTGTGTGGTGATAGCATTTTCAAAGATATACATCAACGCTATTATCTGTTTTTTCTTTCTATTATTATTTGTGTTAATGTGTTGAATTTTGAAATTATAAGTATGATGAGCAATACTAAAAAATAATTTTGTGTAAAAGTATGTTTTCTGTGTATCTTATTATTTTTTCTGTATTGCATTGTTGTTGTTTAATGCTTGTAAACCCTAATTAAAAAAAACTATTTAAAAAAAAAAAGTGGTTATTTTTTTTTTCCCCCACCACAAAAATATATTTCCACGAATTATCTTTACAGTGGCAAAGGAATTTTTATATTTTTGCAATGCTATATTTAGAACATAATTTCTATGCCCTTGACAGACAGGGACCCTGACCTCTATCAATTAATGGTACCCATCCGTTCCAAGAATACAATAGTGTTTGGGAGCCCTTATAACTGTGTCCAACTCCACACCAAATAAATATAAATACAATTTTGAATTTTTGTGTGTTTATATTAAAAAAAAAAGCAAACATATTCCCCACATAAAGCGAGTTCCCTTTGTTGTAGTGAGTAGGCAACGGCACGTGGTAAAGTCATTTTATTTTGCCTTAAAACGTGAAACACAAAAAGAGCTTATATTCACAGTAGGTACAAAATAATATAAAGCAGCTTACACTCAGCAGGGTTATCATAGTCCATTTAAACAGTCCAGAACATGGCTGAGCCCTTAATCAACAAGGCTCATTCTTTAAGCAAGAAAGGGGGTCTATGATTCCAATAGCAGTGTGGTCCTGCATAGTTCCACAGTAAGACACAGACCAAGTAAGTACTAGGCCATGCTAATGATGCAGTTGATAGCTGCCTAATTATCTCAGGCTGAGATTTAACCAGCTTAGCACTGGACTCAGCAGTTACACATGCAAAGTAATTAGGCAGGGAAACTACCCTGTCCCATTTCTCTCCTGTTTGTTTTGGCTGGGGACCCACATGGCTGAAGCCTGACCCATCCCTCCTTGAGACAAAAAAAAATCAGTGTTGGCATTTCCAGGCCTGTTCTGGGTATCAATCAAGAAAGGTTGAAGGGCCTTATATCACCTTGATAGTCTGGAGTTATTATCTTTCATGGAGTTGTCACTTTGGGGCACATGATCCATCACTAAAGTGAAGTGTACACCCACTAAATAGTGCCTTAATGCCTCAGTTTCCCTTTTTACGACAAGGCAGTCCTTCTCAATAATGATGTAGTTCAACTCCCTTGAGAATAACTTCCGGCTTATGAAGAAGAGGATGGGGTGCTCTATGTACTCAAACTGTTGGGAGAGAACGGTTCCTAACCCTATATCCGAGGCATCCGTTTGCACTATAAAGGGCCTATTGAAATCAGGGGTCCTAATGGTGGGACCCTCAAATAGATATCTTTTTACCTCTTCAAAAGCTCTTTGCACTCTAGGCCATACCACTTGGGCAGGCGCATATTTTTTTTGAGGTCTGTTAGGGTGCTGTAATTGCAGAGTAATTTGGGATAAAGCGTTGATAATAGCCTGCTTAACTCAACAAGGAGTGTACTTGTGTCTTTGTCCACAGAGTTGTGACTTTGTTAGGGGCGGCTACCTTACTGGCTAGTGGCATTACTAACCGACCCCCAATGGCATAGCAAAAATATTTTGTTTTGGCCTTCCCTAGGGCACATTTCTTAGGGTTGACGGTGAGCCCTGCCACTCTCAGAGACCTGCAGACAGCTTTTAGCCTGTTTAGAAAGGCCCACCAGTGTTTACTGTAAATAACTATGTCGTCTAGGTATGAACCTTTGGAGCATGGCTGTGGCTCTATACAGACCAAATGGCAACATCACGAATGGGTATAAACCCATCAGAGTGGCTAAGGTGGTTTTGCACTTGGACTACTCCTGTAAAAGTTATTTGCCAGTATTCTTTTGTAAGGTCAAGCGTGTATATATGCTCTGCCGTACCAAGGGAGTCATGCAATTTGTCCACCTTGGCATCGGGTATGCATCAAACCTGGATACCTAATTTACCTTTCGTAGGTCCACATAAAACCTTACCTTCCCATCAGGATTAGGGACCATGACTATTGGACTACACTATTTCTCTATCACGCCCAAATTTAGCATTTCTTGTACCGCCTTCTTTACAAGAGCCTTATGGCTTTCAGGCAACCTGTAAGGATGGGAGCGTACTTTAACACAAGGTTCTGTATCTATCCCAATGCCAAACTAAAAGTTGTCTGCCCAGGGAGATCAGATAAAACAACCCTGAATTTGTTAAACACCTCTAGCAATTCCCCTTTCTGTTCAAATATTAACTGGCTTCAAATAGGGATTTGGCATCAAAGGTGTCCCTTATGGAGGATGAGGACCCAGATCCGGTTTCTCTTCCACCAGCTGGAAGAACAGAGATCTCTGCCCCTTCCAGGGTTTCCGTAAGTTTATATGGTGAATCCGTTTACCTTTCCTGGACCTGGGTTGAGAGATCTTGTAATTCACATCACCCATGCAGCAAAGCACTTCCAATAGGCCCTGCCATTTTTTGAGGAGTCAACTAGGTAAGAGCAATATCTCATGCGAGAATTTTGGTTATAACGTCTCTCTTAATTCTCTTGAGCATGTTAAAGATTCTCCCTTGCATAATGGCCAACCATACCTGGGTGGATAATAAGGTCTAACACATATTGAAGGCTATTCTTAGAAGGAGACTGCTGTTACACCCAAGACCCTTTTAGGAGTTGGCAACTATATAGGAGCCAAAATGGCTAGAATCATTTCGAGGCTCATGGAACTTATCCCACCGCAAATAGCAGAAATGGGAGAAGTTCATTCCAAGCTCTCTTTTCAGTATCTACAAACTTCCTTAACATACACTTTAGCAAGTTAAATTTTTCTACCAATTTGTCAGTCTGTGGATGGTAGACCGATTGTTCTAACTGACTTGACCTCTAGTAATTTTAACACATCCTGCATCAATTTAGTTATGAAATTTGTCCCTTGGTCTGTTTACCTTACCTGGGAAAGTCCAACCTGCGAGAAAAGCTTCAACAACTTCTTGGCCACCTGCTTAGCAGTTGCTGTCCTCAGGGGGAAAATGCCTAAGGGTACCTGGTGGCATAGTCGAATATCACCAGAATAAACCGGTGCCCCTTCGCAGAGGGTTCTAGAGGTCCTACCAGGTCTACCCCAACCCTCTGAAAAGGGAACTGAGACCAAGTGTTGAGGAATCAAGGGGGCTTTTTTTGTCCTTTCAGGCTGCTTAGCTGGCATCCAGGACATGCCGTACATAATTTTCCAATATCACTATGCATCCCTGGCCAATAGAACCATGGTAAAATGCTGTCATGGGAGACCAGGCAATTACCCCTTTAAACCGGGATCATTCATTGAGCAAAACCAAGGAGTAAAATAAATTGTCATTGATTCCATTGAAACAGACACACTTACTTGGGGATCTGAGCATGTGTTACCAGACGCCACGCTGTATCTGCTCCGGAGATGTCAAAATCCCTTGACCAGGAGATAGTACCAAATGTCCTGTCCCGTTTAAAAGCAATATAATAGTGTGGCGTCGGTACATAGACGACATTTTGTGCGTATGGGAGGGTGATGATGAGTCAGTCGACAGTTTCATTAAGCACATTAATATGAATGCATTCAATCTGGTGTTTACACATAGTACTAATACAAAACAAATTGAATTAGAAGTAGAATTAGGTGTGAACACAGTCACTTTTTTTAAAGAAAGTAGATACCAATAACCTTCTACTGGCCTACAGTAACCATCAACATTCATGGATAAACAATATACCTGGAGGCCAATTTATAAGAATCAAAAGGAACTGCACTAACGACGTAGATTTTGAAAAACAGGCTCAATTTCTGTTTTTGAGGTTAATGGAGAGGGGATATAATTACAAAAAACTTATGATTGAATTAGAAAGGGTCATAAATATGGATCGTGCCAGTATGCTTCTACCTAGAAATAAAAAAACATGTGAGACTGGAAAGAAAACAAATGTTCCTTTTATTACAAACTTTAACTCCATGAATAAAGAAATTGAGGGAATTATTAAAAAACATTGGAGGATTCTCTCTACTGACCCTGTTTTAAGCGGTCATATTCGTCATTTCCCAAAATTCATATATAGAAAAGCAAGGAGTCTTAAAGATGTCTTGGCTCCAAGTGACATTGGGAGGTATAGTGCTCAGGCTTCAGGTCTTTCCTGGCTTAGTAGTAGACCAGTTGGGAATTTTCCATGTGGAAATTGTTCTGTTTGTAGACTTCTTCACCCTGTAAGGAAAACAGTTCAATCACAAGGTAATAATAAATCCTTTGACATCACTGAATTCATCAACTGCAATACTACGCATGTTGTGTATCTTCTGGAATGTCTGTGCAGTCTGCAATATGTAGGCCGCATTAAATGTAGCTTGAAACTTCGCATCCAGGAACACATCAGAAATATTAAAAATGCCCTACAGACACATAGTGTCAGTCGCCACTTTGCTCTATATCACAATAAGGATCCCTCCTCCCTAACATTCAAAGGGATAAAGTATGTCCCTAGGAATAGAATGGGAGGGGATAGAATCAAGGACATCTCTTTACAAGAGACACTCTGGATCCACAAACATGGTACCCTGTCACCTAAGGGTCTTAATGAAAATATAGACCTATGGTGGCTCTACTAAAAATTTACCTGCATTTGTGTATTTGCTCTGTGTCCTTCCTGTGCCTTGCCTTCAAACATATTACTAATACTGTGTAACTTTGTGATGTGAATATATGCTGAACTGATGTGCAATACGATGCTAACTGATTTTTATTCTATTTCAGAGATCCACTTATCATATGTCTTGATATAATTTTATTGCTATTTTTTATATATTGATGTTGTTTTAATTAAAGGTTTTTATTAGTTAACTTGACATATATATGTTATAGTATCATGTCCAAGCTGTATGTGAGAGGTTAAGTGGGTGGTTATTATCTCATGCCTTCACTGATGCCTGCCTGGTCTGGGCGTTCACCGTGGGGTGTGAATGAATAGACCGAGATTGTGATCACTTGCCCATTCAGATGTGTCTCTGGGTTTAAATACCCTATGATTTCAATGATCAATAATCCCTGAGGAAGTGGCTTTGGCTACGAAACGCGTAGGATTACAGATTTAGGAGAGACTCCACCTATCTAGGGGTATCTCCAGTCATTGTAATCGAGACTCTATGGGTGCCCACTGCCATTCTGAGTGATGCCGTAAACAGCTGACGGCTGTCATCACTTTGCGGCTTGTCGAGCAACTGCACAGAGAAGCTGAGTTGTGAGCTGTACTGCGGCTTGTGCTGCTCCCGCATTGTCATCTTCGACCAGCTGGACGGAGGTTCTCCATATGCCAGAGGGAAGTCCCCTGATGTCGACATGAGAACAGCTACATAATATACAGATATCCACTCTGAGGGTTCAGCTGTACTACATCTGAGTGGCCCTGCGAAGGAGTGTTCCTGATGCCCACGGCGAGCGGTGGTAACCTATGCCTGACTGCATGACATGCTTGATATGTTCTAACTTGATGTACGCAGATATTATAAATTTTCATTTGTTCAATATAATTTGAAAGTAGTTCACTATTGCGTTTGCGCTGTCTTTTCTCTTGTTTCACTTTGTCCTGGTACTCTATTTGGCTTGCAGTTCCAGCCGCGACCACTACTTTCTATTGTGAAAACTTGGCTCAGAAAAGTGGGACTTAGAAAATTTCTCGCCTTGAAATTTCTGAAGCCGGCTCGGATTTAAATTCTGCTAAGGGGCATGCGCCAACCTTGCACCTCTGCCACATAGCATATTGAACATCTTGTTGTGCCAGGCTCCTCAGAGTCTGGGACTGGGCAAATGGTTGCCGGATATCCCTTATTCATGTCAGGACGTGGGTACTTTAGTGTAACTCCGGTACTCCAACCCACCCTAACACCTTGGCATCTCTGAGACTTTCAAGTCCGGGACCCATCCAGACACAGTGGCACTGAGACTGGTGGCCATCTGGTCTCTCTGAACCACGGACTTGGAGATTCCCCAGTTCATATACAGGGCATATACATATACACTGTTATACACAATGCTCATAAAAATCATACAAAATTCTTCAAAGTCCCTCATCCCCTAGGATCTACTGAAAAGACATGCACGTTCATTTTCAGAGCTCCTAGACTTTCCCATAAGAAGTTTTAATAAAAGTTGCTTCAAATAATGCTTAGGTTCATTTTCAGGGTTGCTTCAATTGTACCAAAGCTGGACATAGAAATAAATTTACTCTCGCAACCTTATACGTAGTTGGAGATACCCCAAACCCCTATACCGCATCCGGGGTTTGGGCATATACCATGGGGGACTCCCCCTGACTATACCCAGGATACACAAATCCCTATGCCTCTTTTTACCTCTCTGGTCTGTGCTGAAGCAGGGACTCCTGGCAGTGAGCTGCAAGAACGTTTTCAGGGTAGGATTTTGACCAGAGCATGTGCTTCAAGGTATCCAAGAATATGACCTGATTCCCGGCTACTTTTTTGGCGTACTCAGAAATGCTGGAACCCTGCGACATAACCACAATCTGTAAAGACTTTCTCCGCAAACCCACCCTAACCTCATAGCTTATCAATCTCTGCTTGCTGGCACTCCTGGAAAGGCAAAAACACACAAATTCTTTATTGTCGCATATTTTCACACAATGCATAGCAGTACATACACGACAGCCAGGTCCAAGAGCTGACACTCTATGACCCCACCATGTGACTCAGGGACAACCAAGAGGGCATGACCTTTATTAGTGAGTCTGGTTACCCACTCGCCATCACAAATACGGCCAAAGGTTTTGTCTCTACCGAGGTGACCAACCCAAGGGAAAGTATTGGCTAGGGGGAATACAGCTTTAACTAACACCTTAGGGGTAGATCCTTACACCTCTGGCATCCAATACATTGTCATTGATTGTAACCATCTTTTCATACAGTCTGTCTATCAAAGACTGACCTCTTCCCTCTGCCAAAAATCAGGAAAATACAGCTCAGGAAAATCAACAGACCCCATCTCTCCTTCTTTCTGACCATTCCCGGTACTTACTTGTGACTTGTACATAATATTGTTACCTGGGGTCCCATATTTTTTTAACCAGTCCCATTTGTCACAGCATCTTTGCTTCATAAATTTCATAACTCGGTGTCAACTGGGGAATATCTCAGCAGAGATGGGGAAGATTTCCCCAGGCTTCTCCTGTATCGGAGAAGGAAGCTCCTCCTGGGAGGGAGCAAGTAAACTGGAGAAATAGGGCCAGTCTTGGCCAAGCAAGACTGTGGCAGGGAGTCAAAGAGCGACTCCTACTTCTAGCCTGGCCTCCCGACCCTTTACCTGTAGCAGGATGTTGGCATTCAGGTACTATTTGGCATCACCATGTATACATTCTATGCTCCACATGGAGTCATAGGAAAGCACTTGAAGCGTATACTTTCCTGTATCAAGGGGAGACTCCTGGAGAGCGTCGGACCTCGGTGGCTGGAACAGCTCGGAGCAAGCAAGGATTGTTGGGGTCACAAGCAGGGTTCGGTGGCAGGCAGTAAGCAGGATCGCCTGGGTCACAGGCCGGGTTTGGTGGCAGGAAAGCAGGAACAAGGCAGTCGATCAAGAACTGAGACTACGGAGCAGGAACTAAGACCAGGGAACAAACAGGGACAAGCCAGATCATAGGCAAGAGCCTTTAATAAGTACCAGACTCAATATAGAACAGAACTGGACAAAAGCAGAAGCAGGAGCATGGGCATGGGCATGGGAGTCTGGAAACAAATCAAAGGCAAGGGGAGGAACTGGAAACAGGAATCTATAAGGACAGAGGACAGGAGCAACAAGAGGAGACAGACAGAGGAACCCCAGAGCAGACAGAAACCAGCAGCACACCTGGTGGACAGAGAAAGGAACTATGGCTAGGAGCAGGATGTCTAGGAGACCCTGACATCCTGGAAGACCAGGGTTTTCCCAGAACCTGAATCCACAAGGATCTGGACAGATTAACCCCCAATCAGGACTGGAAGTATCCAGAATTTGCAGCTTTCTCTGGGGAAGGCTGAGGCGTTGGTCCTGCTGAAGGAACAATCCATCTGTGGGCACTCCATAGGACAGTGGCCCTGCCCCCTCAGGTAGAATATGAAGAGGGCTCTCTTACAGGTGATTGATGTTGGTAGCGCTCAGCTGGATTTGGGACTCGGGACCAGGAGCCAGGTGGGAACTGCGTGTGATATCCTTTTAAGTTCCCCTCTTTTGGCGATGAGCCAACTAGAAACTAGAAAATAGACAAAGGTCCCTGCAGGGACCGGAACTAGGAACTTTCAGTAGCTGGAATGGCTGATCCCTTCTTGAAGCATGGCAGTCCCGAGTAGATGGATTGTAGTTTATATGCTGGTCTGGCCTCCCTCTTTGACAACAGCCAGAGCTGATGGAGTCTATGCCATTGGGCCCAGGACACTCTCCTGGTTCTCGGGCCCAAGGAAATTTTGCACAAGCTGAATAGCCAGAGATAGGGGTTTGGCAGCATGGCGTTTTACCTAGAAGTGTGCAGAAAAGGTTATCACCTGTAGGAATTCAGAACGACTTATTCAGGAACCATCTCCTTAGTGCACTGTTCGGGCTGTATCTGCCGAGTACACAAGTTCAGTAAGCATTGAGCTATATAATGGTGTACTTAAAGTTATGGAACTGCATCTGGTAGGCTTCTGGGGTCAGGCCTAAGCGATCCAGAATGGCAGATGTTACCTGCTTATAGTCTATAACCTGATCTGCAGGTAAGCCTTGTTACATGGCCTGGGCTTCTACTATGAGGAGGGGGGCCAAAGCAGTTGCCCAGAAAGCTATGGACCAGCCATGGGGCTCATAAACCCTTTAATAGATAAACAGGAAAGCCTTTGAGTCATCATACGGTTTCATTTCTCCCAGAAAAACTGTCGAGCTGTCAGGAAGTTCTGGTCTGGAAGACTGAGGGGACTGGAACAGCACATTAACCTTTCATCCTGGGTGTAACGTTGCTGACTGCAAACAAGTGTCATGCTGCACTCACCACAAACAAGGCGGGACCACGGTACTGAGGTGGGGAAGGCTATATCGACACCCACAGCCACGAGGGCGTGGCTGGAGTATAGATTAGTCAAGGTAGCCTGGTTGGGGTTGGAGAGGTACGGATAGTCGATATACTTGCCGGGGTCAGAGTTGGAGAGATGCGGATCGTTGCAGGTAGAATTAGCCGTGGTCGGGTTAAGAGAGAGTTGTCGTTGTCCGAATGCCGAGGTCAGGTTTGGAGATGTGCGGATCGTCGTAGAAAGCCGGGTCAGTACACAGAATGAGGAACTGCAAGACAAAGCAAGACAGTGGAAGCAGAGAAGAGGTAAGCACAAAACAACTGATTCTATCTCAGTCAATTTGCCAGTGGAGCAGCTAGGCATATATAGGGGAGAGCGTCCAATGAAAAACCTACAACGTGGAGGTTTGTGCAAAACGAGGGCTGTGGTAGGAGAGTGTTCAGGTGGATTGAGTGCCTCTGGGTGATGAGGGGAGGCCTGCGCGTGCCGAGTGCGCGTTCATGCGCCAGTCCGTGTGCCCGCCGTGCGTGCCTGAAGTCAGTGCGTGGAGAGGGGTTTTAATGCTGGAGCGGGTGCAAGCACGTGCGCCAGCAGCAAGGTGGTTGCCCGGCGGGCCGGCGTCGCTGACGATCTTGCAAGCGGGCGGCGCGGAGGTACCTGCAGCAGATTGCGATGAATTGAGAGCGTGCCGACAACGGTATGGCTCCCTGAGCCTAACAACAGGATACGGACCTGCAAGGCAGAGGTAGAGAGTACTGTAATAGACCGACCTCGGCCTTGGATCAGAGGCCTTGGATGCAGGGTTAGTCAGGTCCTGTTCTGGGGTTGAGGCAGGCACGGCAGGGGTAGTCAGGTCCTGTTCTGGGGTTGAGGCAGGCACGGCAGGGGTAGTCAGGTCCAAGCAGAAGTTCAAGCACAGGCAGGTAATCACAGGAACAAAAGAAGCGCTCCTCGTTCCTCTGAACGCCTCTGGAGGAAATCTCACACTCTCGCCGACTTCCTTCACTACAAATTAATCTTATCCTGTTTCAACTCTACCGTCTCTCAGGCTAAACAAACCTACTTTTCTTCACTAATCAACACGCAAAAGTCTAACCCACCCCGACTCTTCTATTTCTTTGACTCTCTACTCAAACCAGCCTCAGCTGCCTCTTCTTCTTCCTCCATGTCATCTCAGGACTTTGCTGACTATTTTAAGGAAAAGGTTGCATACATACGTCAGAACATCCCCTCTGCTTCCTCCTCCCATCCTACACCTCTTCCTAACTCTCTTCCTGCCTTCCTTGACTCGTTTTCTGCTGTCTCAGAGGAGGATGTGTCACTGCTGATCTCCTCTTCTCCCTCTACCACTTGCCATCTTGACCCTATTCCTTCCCATCTCCTAAAACATCTTGCTCCTACTATAACCCCTACACTCACACACATTTTTAACTCCCCCCTCTACTCTGGTACCTTTTCCTCCTCCTTCAAACATGCAACACTTATACCATTACTCAAAAACAGCAAACTTGACCCTACCTGTCTTCCTCCTGCCTTTGCCTCTAACTCCTTGAGCGTCTCGTTTGTTCAACTTTCTCAACACCTATTCTTCCCGAGACCCTCTATAATCTGGCTTCTGCACTGCTCACTCGACTAAAACAGCCCACACTAAAATAACTAATGACCTCCATACTGCCAAAGACAGAGGTCATTACACTCTTCTCATATTACTTGACCTCTCTGCAGCACTTGACACCATGGACCACCCTTTTCTCCTTATCATTCTCCATACTCTTGGTATTCGTAACAAAGCTCTATCCTGGATCTTCTCTTACCTCTCCCTTCGTACTTTCAGTGTCTCTTCTGCTAACCCCTCCTCCTCCTCCTCTAACGATCTCTTTGTGGGGGTACCCCAGGGCTCTGTCCTGGGACCTCTTTTCTTTTCACACTTTCTCTAGGTGACCTAATCACTACTCTTGGGTTCAAATATCACCTCTATGCTGCAACACACAAATTTACTTTTCAACCCATAACCTTACACTTGCTGTGCAGACCAAAGTTTCTGAATGTCTCTCTGCGATATCATCCTGGGTGGCCCTCCACCGACTTAAACTTAACATGACAAAAACAGAGTTCTCATACTTCCTTCCAAACCTGGCCCTACTACCCAGGGCCTGGTGTTTGATCTTACTGGGGGGAGAGGTACTGTAATCGGTTCTACCTTGGGAGATCGTCTTCAGTTCCCTGGAGCATATGACAGATGGAAGCACTGCACTGCTAAAGATATGTGGGTAATGTACCCCAGAAACCTGATCCTGTGTCCCCACAACCATCGGCGGATGACTCAGCCCTCCTGTTTACCAGCAGGTATCATGCACCACATACATAGTAATGGCCAAATCTCCATTTCCTCTGTTGCGCAACTGCTAAAACTCTGACTCAGGCCCTCATTCTCTCCCGGCTCGATTACTGTAACCTCCTGCTGTCTGGCCTTCCTGCCTATCACCTGTCTCCCCTACAATCTATCCTAAACGCTGCTGCCAGAATCACTCTACTTTTTCCTAAATCTGTCTCAACGTCTCCCCTCCTTAAATCCCTCTCCTGGCTTCCAATCAAATCCCGCATCTCACACTCAATTCTCCTCCTCACTTTTAAAGCTTTACACTCTTCTGCCCCCCCACATCTCAGCCATAATTTCTCGCTATGCACCATCCCGACACCTGCGTTCTGCTCAAGGATGCCCTTTCCCTACCCCCTTTGCATCTAAAGCCCTCTCCAGCCTTAAACCTTTCTCACTGACTGCCCCACACATCTGGAATGCTCTTCTCCTCAATACCCGACTAGCACCCTCTCTACCCACCTTTAAGACCCACCTTAAGACACACTTGCTTAAAGAAGCATATGAGTAGCACAGTGGCTAATAATATACACATGATACATGAAGCTTGGCCCCCTGCAGACGCACTTACCAGAACGCCCTCCTACTGTCTCTGTACATTCTTCCTACCTACCAATTAGATTGTAAGCTTCCCGGAGCAGGGACTCCTCTTCCGAAATTTTACTTTTATGTCTGAAGCACTTATTCCCATGATCTGTTATTTGTATTATTTGTAATTTATATGATTGTTACGTGTATTAATTCTGTGAAGCACTACAGTATGTACATAAATGACGCTATATAAATAAAGTCATACATACATACATACATTGTTATACGGTAAGACACAGACTCCAGCAAGTTCTATGCTTTTAAGCCATGCTAATTATCCACCTGGGCTGGCTAATTACCTCAGTCTGAGATTTAACCAGCTCAGTGCTTGACTCAGCAGCTATACAAATGCAAAGTAATTAGACAGAGAAACTGCCCTGTCACACCATTCCTTATCTTTGGGGTTACCAAAGCAACCGCCTATACATGGAGTAGTGCAGGAAGCTGCTTCAAAGATTTCTGCCCCACTGGAAACCAACAATGGCCTTACGCTAGGGACAATCATCTTAGGGATCTTTTGGGTATTGCGTACCTCCTCCCACCCTGGCCACCAATGAGGCCTGACATCCCCCCACACCCATTAAGCAACAGGGGGGATTGGAACTGCTTGGTAGAGTAGATTCTCCCTTTTTAGTTTTAAATAAAGATAGCTTTTAGTGAAAATGCAGTTGAGCTGATGCATATTACAGAGTTAAACCCCCACCAGCTGTACTAGGAATTGTGGGGAATGTGCCTGATGTACCTGGAACGTCATAAGAGCCCCTGACATCCAGCCATTGTACTATCCAAAGTGCATCAAAAAGTTTCACTGTGCACCATCCCACTTCTCACTACAGTATATAGATTAGGACATGGGTGGGCAACTCCAGTCCTCAAGGGCCCCCAACAGGTCAGGTTTCCAGGGTATCACTGATTCAGCACAGGTGGCTAAATCAGTGTTTCAGCCAAAGACTGGAAGACTGAAGTTGTCCACCCATGAATTAGGGGGGCTGTGTGTTAAAGATTTCTAACTGCAAAACTGGAGAAATAAACTAGAAACTATGTATTAAAGCAACAAATCCTATTGCTTCCTATGGGACCGTTTTCTTTGATAAATATGGTGCATTTTAATGCTCCACATTTTAGACCCCAGTTTTGCAGCTGGAAGGCTTTAACCTCAATACTGTTTTATTGAATAATTGCCCCTTTATTATTTACAGAAAAGCTACACCTTACATTTAAACAAACGGGTACTGTTCTTGTTTTTTTTTTTTTTTTTTAACAAGCATAAGTATATGGAAGGTATGAAACTGTGACTCACCAATTACAATTGTGGTGACGTCATTTATTGTACAGGAAACTTCAGGTATCACAGATATCAGTATAATCTCACACACTTTTCATTCTTTCTAGATGACAGGGAGATATACAGGATAACTACATTATCTAACAGCACAGATGGATGTACAACTAACTAACACGCTTACATCATTACTAAAGTCAAAGAAAAACATATTAAAATTACACTCCTTTTAAACACTGCTGCTGTTGATACATGGCTCTCTCTTACAGGCCAAGTTATGAATGATATCACAGATTGGGAGAGCTGGACAGGAGAGAGATGGAAAACATTAACATGGCAAAACAGAGGAGACCCTGTCTATTAATTGGTTTAATTGAGCCTATTTTATTGATGTTTACATCTTTCTTGATATATTCTACATAGATATGTTCATTTGACCCCATGTCTCAGTTTTGGTTTTGCCTAAAAGTACCATGGTTTTGAGTTGTGGCAAAATATAAAAAATATATATTTATAAACATCAAATTAAAGTGTAATTATATTTATTTATAAGGTTTTTTTAAATATGAATTACATATTGATTAGTTAAAATTCCATTGGGGTCTCTTGTAACACTATGAGATGATTCTGTATTAAATATATGGATTTTGTTTTTTCTTTAAAATCCTTTCAGAAATGTTATACATACGTATACTTATAAGTTAAACACACACACACACGCCCCTCCCCCCCTCCACCCCCCCCCCCCCCCCCCCCCGAAATGTCAGGCTCCTGTGAGTTATGGGTCAATAAACACTCTCTATTTTTTTTGTCATTTTGTCTGGTGCATTTTGTCTGGTAGGAAATGTTATACTGAGTTTGCAGCCATATCCTAAATTATATATAGTGTGTGTGTGTGTGTGTGTGTGTGTGTGTGTGTGTGTGTGTGTGTGTGTGTGTGTGTGTGTGTGTGTGTGTGTGTGTGTGTGTGTGTGTGTGTGTGTGTGTGTGTGTGTGTGTGTGTGTGTATATATATATATATATAATCAAAGGCTCCTTACCAGGCAGACCAGAGAATCCAGGGAATCCAAAGTAGGCACAGCAAGGAAGAGACAGCACACTTAGGGGCCTATGCAGAGAGCAGCGAATTTTAAAATTGGCGAATTTATTAAAAAGTAGCTTTTTTGGAGAGTTTTATTCTCCATATGCAGAAAAGTGCGAATTCTGCTATGTTTAACATGGATGCGTGTGGCGAGTTTAAATTGGCGAGATGCGCGCTTCAGAAACGTGTAAAAACAAATTCGCGCCTTTTTTTTCCCTTTGCAATGGCCGCGAGCGGCAGCTTCTTGCCAATTTTTTCTGGCGAGGCAAAAAGGAGACAATCGCGCCATTTTATTGGCGCGAACAGCCTCTAGATGCCGTTCGCGCCTCTCTGCATTAGGATATTTTTAAAACTGGCGAGATTGAGGTTCTCGCTAGCCGCGAGGCGAGTTTTACAAATAGAAAAGAAAAATTGGCGCGTTTTTCGGAACTCGCCATTTTCTGCTGCTTTCTGCGCGATTTTCTCCAAAAAATGGCGAATTTCGAAATAGCGCTGCTCTCTGCATAGGCCCCTTATTAGCAAAAAGAATTGTATTAGTAAAGCAGGTGTTTTGTGCCTGCTTTACTAATACAATTCTTATTGCTAATAAGGGGCCTATGCAGAGAGCAGCGCTATTTCGAAATTCGCCATTTTTTGGAGAAAATCACGCAGAAAGCAGCAGAAAATGGCGAGTTCCGAAAAACGCGCCAATTTTTCTTTTCTATTTGTAAAACTCGCCTCGCGGCTGGCGAGAACCTCAATCTCGCCAGTTTTAAAAATATCCTAATGCAGAGAGGCGCGAACGGCATCTAGCGGCTGTTCGCGCCAATAAAATGGCGCGATTGTCTCCTTTTTGCCTCGTCAGAAAAAATTGGCAAGAAGCTGCCGCTCGCGGCTATTGCAAAGGGAAAAAAAAGGCGCGAATTTGTTTTTACACGTTTCTGAAGCGCGCATCTCGCCAATTTAAACTCGCCACACGCATCCATGTTAAACATAGCAGAATTCGCACTTTTCTGCATATGGAGAATAAAACTCTCCAAAAAAGCTACTTTTTAATAAATTCGCCAATTTTAAAATTCGCTGCTCTCTGCATAGGCCCCTAAGTGTGCTGTCTCTTCCTTGCTGTGCCTACTTTGGATTCCCTGGATTCTCTGGTCTGCCTGGTAAGGAGCCTTTGATTATATTCATTCATATGGGACTAAGCACCTGTCTTCATCTGTATTTGTGTGCCATCTGCTCTGTTACCTATATATATATATATATATATATATATATATATATATATATTAGGATATATATATTAGGATATATATATATATATATATTAGGATATGGCTGAAAACTCAGTATAAAATGTCCTATGGATAGTGACTGTATTAGATAGAAAAAAAATATATATATGAAACAAAAAAAACAAAAACAATGAAGTAGTGCCTCTATTATACCCTGAATTAAAGCTAGTGATAATGCAGAACTAATAGACTAAAAGTGAATATGCCTAGTGGGGCGGTGTGATAGTCGCTATTAACCAATGATATGAACTCATAATCTCAAAAGGGAAACAAGTAAAATATATTAAAAAACAAAATATACATTTTTTTTAACCATTTAATAAAAAAGAAAATACAAAAAAAAGGAAAACATCAGAAAAAAATAAAATAAAAACCTTAAAAAACCTTTGAAAAAACAAAGTCCGGTTCCAATGTCAATTGCTTCCAGGTGATTGCAACCCGTTTCAAAGGGATCACCAATCCCTGACCAAATCTGTGAAAAAAGAAAGAAAAAAACAGGCGCACACTTGTGCATTAACATAATAAAATATATATTAAAGGAACATAAAATCAAACAAATGCCCACTCACAAGAGTACTGCAAATATAAGCATTCATGAGATTGGCTCTCATGTGCCAGCAACACGGTCCTCTCAGTCCGGCTCGAGGCAGCAGCGTCCTCCCGTGACCCTCCTTTGTGTAGTCGGATGTAGATTGCCTCCTATTAGGTGCTCGGCGAAAGGAGTCCCTCCGGGAACCAGCAGCTGGAGATCTTCTGTGCCGGTAGAAGGATCGTGGAAGACACAGGAGCCTTACGTCTCGCGTCCAGTAACAGCAATGTTCATGGGCAATTGACGGCCACAATCAGACCACGCCCTACACGTTTCGTTATCGATGATGACTTCATATATATATATATATATATATATATATATATATATATATATATATATATATAACACATTTAACCTCTTGCATATTTTTTGTTATATATGCACAGAGTTAAAAAGGAAAGTATTTGACCGGGGTATCCTGCCTGTAGATGTATGCTGGTTATTACCCTATGAGACAGGAAAGAGAATGTACAACCAAATAAAAGTGTGTTAAATCCTTACACAGGTGATAAAATGAAAATGGTAGTGGGCCGGACATATCACAAAAATAAATGACCATCATTGGACAGGGATGATACTCGACTGGATTCCAAGGAAGCTAAAAGACCAAGAGGATGACCAAAAGTAAGATGGGAGGATAAAATCAGAAAATTTGCTAGAGCAACATGGAGAAGAGAGACTTGCGATCACAGCACCTGTAAGATCATTGGGGAGACAGACAGAGACACAGAGACACAGAGACACAGAGACACAGCACAAGCACACAAAAGCACAGCTGGCACTCCAAGCAAACAACACAATTCAAGGTGCATGCTACATAATCAATAGTATATGAACCAATGCTTTCCCAGGCGAGAAAACATAGAAGCAGCACTCAAAGCAATATGGTAAATAAATTGTATTAAAGAGTGCTACGTCTTTGTTTTCTCGCCTGGGAAAGCATTGATTCATATATATATAACCCTAACCCTAACCCTAATCATAGCCTCCGGCAGTTACTTCCTTTCCTGGGCCTTTCCTCTGTCAGTCCTGTTAGTGCAGGCAGTGGAAAGGTTAATTCCTTTATTAGGCCCGTGTGTGTATATTTCAGCCTTGAATAATGTATCAGTATTCAAGGGCAGGCCTAGCAACCCTGAGGATGTCAGTCTAAGGAGTGGATATTGGTTGGAACGCCCCCTGTGGTGTGTGGGCCAATCTGTATCCTGCTCTGGCTTGCTATGAGTCAGAGTTAGTGACACTCCCCAAAGATATTCAAATTGGGACATCCTCCAAAATTATGAGTTAGTGAAGTTAGTTAGTTGAGATTTGATACTGGAGAGGAGAAGAAGTTAGATAGGACAGAGAAAAGTCTCCCCCCCCCTCCCCCTGCTGGGTTGGGGAGGGAAGGGAATTATGTTATCTAGACAGGGATCTGATCTAGAGAGAATATATCTGCTGTTAGAGATCATGGAAGCCTGCATTCTCTGTACTGGAGCTACCTGCAAATAAATATAGAAAAGACATGCTGTGTGTGAGTTCCTGTCTCTGGCTGAAGGAGTGTCAGTGGGGGTCCATCCCCTGAAGATCTACAGGGGATCCTCGCTGTCTGGAGGTGCTGCACCATCAAGAGAGAGATCAAGGTAATCTTTCCCTCCTGTTCCCTGTCCTGGCTCTCCCCACACCACCGCGGAGCCCTCAGCCCTCCTGTTGCCAGCAGGTCACAGCACAAAAACCACCTGAAAGTTGCCGAGAAGGAGTGTACCCCCAATAACACTTAGGGGGGGTACCCAAAGAGGGTTACATTTGGAGGCGCTGCTGAGAGAAACTGCTCGCCAGGACAGGACAGGTTTTACCAACGGGACAGGTTTTCAGAGACAGGGCACCATGCAGCAGTGTTTTTTGGACTTTGCAGCAGCAGACAGGCTCCAGAGAGGGATACTCTCCCTGAAGCTTCCCCAGGGAGGGGGTCACTCTAAAGAGGACTTTTCTATGTTGGGGCGACTCCTTGGTGGCTATGTGCCAGGGAGTGTGGATACTCACATAATGACTTACTAGCCTGTGGGGCGACACCCTGGTGGCTATGTGCCAGGGAGCGTGGATATCCACATACACTCCGCTAAATAAGATTTGGGGCGACTTCCTTGAGGCAACACCAAGGAAGCGTGGTTACCCTGCCTATCAGTATACCCCAGAAAAGGATGGAGAGTATCAGATTCCTGAGTCTACACCAGGGAGCCTGCAGGCCCATCCTGGCACTGCTGTTGGGGAGGCATCTACCTGAGGCTACACCAGGGATGTGTGGGTACCCTTCTGTATCCCCCAACGAAGATAGCAGCAAGGGGACAGGGACTCTGAGGTGAGATCGGAGACCCCTGTGCACCAAGCAATAAAGAGACTATTGCAGTACCGGATCGTGAGGCGTTCCCTGAAGTTATACCAGGGTGCGTGGTACTCAACAGAAAGAATTGTGCTTTATTTGTGTGGCCCCTTATTGAAGAAAGGGGGCCACGCCTGTGCTCACACGTCCTCACAAGATGGTGGTTTTGCTCTCAAGGAGACCGCGTGGTGCTGGACTTTGTGCTTTAAAATGGCAGTTCCAGAGAACTGGGGACTGCATGGACTCTTATCTACCTCAAAATGGCTCCCGCCACTACCAGGGATGCCATGTGCTCTTTTGCAAAAGTTGCATCAACTTGCAAGCTTTTGCTGATCTACAGTTTGCAGAAATTGCGCAAACTGCTGAAACCTCTCCCCCTTGCTTGCTCCGGATTGGACTATACTATCCACCAGGGGGAGGAGCTGGGTGTGCAATACAGGAGCAACAGGATGTGAGGAGCCAGATGCACTTCCACTTCAAACACTGGTGGTTATGTATGTCAAGCTGCCTTAATTGCTCCATTGTAAGAGAACGTGGCCTAGTATGAACTTTGGGTCAGTGTGCTAAGGTCTGTCGGCATCTACACAGGAGTCTGGGTGAGTGCTTTCCCAACCCCATGCGATATCACACGGCCCCAGAACTGTGTTCAGTGTGCCACTTACCGAGTAGCCAACCATCTGAGCCCTGCGGAGATGCTCCACCGTCACACTGCAAGGTGCGTCCAACTGTGCTCTGGTAAGCTGTTCCAGGATGGAGAAATCTGTGAGTCGGAGGCTGATGACATCACTGAGGTCCCTGCCATTACCTCCACCATACCCGAGTATGCTGCGGAGCTGCAGGTTCCAGTAATCATTGCTGATGCCTCCTGAGAGATCCACACTGCCAGCAAGGGTGCTACAACCTCTGAGGTACCGGTCGGGGCCTCCCACGATCCCGAATCGGCTGTGGAGTTTCTGTTTCCTGAGGTCATCGCGACCGAGGCTCAGGAGATCCCCTTCGTTGATCCGCCCTGGGATCCTGTGCAGAGGGCGGCAGAGCTGAAAGAATTGCGCCGTCAAGAGATGCGCGAGGCCCGCGCAAGGGCAGTCGCGTATGTGAGAGAGGCGGAACGCCACTACGACACGCTGGGGCTGCTGGGAGAAGTTCTTCCGGGAGTGCCGGCCGGCACTATACGGGATTCCAGCCCCAGTGCACTTTTGCTGCTCCATCACCGGGAGAAGGGAAGGCCGCAAAGCCGTCCGGCCGGACGGGTGTAACATCTGCTGCTACCTCCCCAGTGAGTGCTAAATCTTCGGATTATGTTTCCCTGCCATGTCGGGGGAGCAAAGAAGGACAGAGCTCCCATGATGCTACAGCCGCCGTTGCGGCTGAAGTGAGTGTTGCTAGAGGCTCTAGCCTACCGGGACTGTGGACACTGTTATGGCTCCGCTCCGGGAGGTCTTTAGTCTCCCGCTCACAGGACTATAATGTGCCCGGTCCGCCCTGCCCTGTTCCAGTACTCCCTGATGCTGTCAGCCCTAGCGTTAACCCTATGATCCCTCAGGCCTTGTTACCAGTAATGTCTGATGCCCCCATGAGTAATGGTGTTGTTATGCCTGTCATGTCTGTCACACCAATGATAAGGGTATCACCACAAGGGGAGGAGGGTCAGCGCAAGGCGGCAGAACAAGCAGAAATAGAGAGGTTGCTCAAAGAATGGAAAGTGGGGCGAAGTATTTATATTAACAGGGTAGAATGTGTGTCTGCTTCTGGACACAAACGCTGTTATTCTATAAGAGTGCCTGACAGTCAGGGCAGAATGGTGCTAAAGCCTGATCCTGTGCACTACTACTGAGGGTGACATTTTCATGCAATGTATGCCATATATATGCAGTAGTTCGTTATGTAAGATATATGATGGAATGTACAAATGCTGTTGCATTTCATGTCTATCAGATTTACCAGTTGTTGTACAGTAAGGTAGAGTTATACCTACTGTAGTCCAAGTGGGGACATTAGAGTTTTAAACAGGGGGAGATTGTAACATAGCCTCCCGGCAGTTACTTCCTTTCCTGGGCCTTTCCTCTGTCAGTCCTGTTAGTGCAGGCAGTGGAAAGGTTAATTCCTTTATTAGGCCTGTGTGTGTGTATTCCAGCCTTGAATAATGTATCAGTATTCAAGGGCAGGCCTAGCAACTCTGTGGATGTCAATCTAAGGGGTGGATATTGGTTGGAATGCACCCTGAGGTGTGTGGGCCAATCTATATCTGGCTCTGGCTTGCTATGAGTCAGAGTTAGAGACACTCCCCAAAGATATTCAAATTGGGACATCCTCCAAAATTATGAGTTAGTGAAGTTAGTTAGTTAGTTGAGATTTGATACTGGTGAGGAGAAGAGGTTAGATAGAACAGAGAAAAGTCTCCCCCTCCCCCCCCTTGCTGGGTTGGGGAGGGAAGGGAATTATGCTATCTAGACAGGGATCTGATCTAGAGAGAATATATCTGCTGTTAGAGATCATGGAAGCCTGCATTCTCTGTACTGGAGCTACCTGCAAATAAATATAAAAAAGACATGCTGTGTGTGAGTTCCTGTCTCTGGCTGAAGGAGTGTCAGTGGGGGTCCATCCCCTGAAGATCTACAGGGGATCCTCGCTGTCTGGAGGCACTGTACCATCAAGAGAGAGATCAAGGTAATCTGTCCCTCCTGTTCCCTGTCCTGGCTCTCCCCACACCACTGCGGAGCCCTCAGCCCTCCTGTTGCCAGCAGGTCACAGCACCAAAAACACCTGAAAGTAGCTGTGTAGTGCACCCCCAATATAACTTAGGGGGGAAGGGGTACCCAAAAAGGGTTACAAACATATATATATATATAGCAAATGGTAATATTACTGAATGCTCATTTGCATGTCTTAGACAGGTCTGCAACCTTGCCCTTTCACCGTTATCACCCAGCACACAGTGCTTCCACTGCAGCAAGGGATTCTGGGAAAGACATGCATATGAGCACACAGTGTCACCTTTTGCTTCAAAACCATATAACATGGTACCCTATAAGTATATATATAAGTATACGAGAACCAATCCAAAGACCAGTAAAGAGACAGCAAACTGAGGAAGGTTTCCATGTGGGACCGAAACGTCGGCTTATGTGTATCTATGTTTTGAATACAACCTTTTTTGGATTAACCCCGTGCAGTTTGCTGTCTCTTTACTGGTCTTTGGATTGGTTATCATGTTGTGTGCAGCTCTATGGGACTAGCATCTGCCTTTTGCCTCATTTCAGTGTGCTGACTGACCTCGTTGGACTATATATATATATATATTCTGATATGTATAGCACCATCAATGTATATGCACCGGAAAATATTGCACTGCTCAGTGGATCTGTGCCATAGCCTTTATTAAATCACGAAGTAAGCCAAAAACAAATAGATGATAAAGTTAGGAGCAATTAGCTAATTCTATAAAATATGACTGATTAATTAAACTAAAATAATAGGTGGTTTGACAGGTGGACATTATAAAGTTATATTAGCAGCTTTGGACATGTTTAATGTAGAACAGAGATCTTTGAGAGGAGATATGAAAATAGTTTTCGGAGTCTCAAAAGAATAAACAGAGCAGAGTGTACTTGTCATACAATACCCCAGGG
>NC_134486.1:225507324-225629463 GCF_040206685.1 Ascaphus truei | reverse complement strand
TAGGGAACACATCGCCTCCAATGTATAACATTGCGGGGGTGAGGGTACCTGGACATTGAGGGGACTGCGGATCAGGTAAGATCCCAGGCGGGATTGCTGCTTTAGATATTGTGAGGCGGGGGCGTCCAGGCACTAGTTATGGGGTTCAGGAAACTAGTCATTCACATCTGGCTTTTTTTTCTAAATCCGACATTTACACACACACACACGCACGCACGCACGCACACACCACACACACTTAGCAAGGGACTAATTGTAGTATAATATAATACAATAAATAAACTTATGTCAAAAACAAATGTTGTTCTTACTAGGAATTTATTCATTTTTTTTTTAAAGCGGGGCTGGGGGCGGGGCTAGGGCGGGGCTAGGTGGCGAGTAGATTTTTTTTGTTCGGCGAGTAGGTTTTTGGGTGATTTGTCGACCACTGTATATATATCTATATATATATATACAGTGTTTGACAAATCACCCAAAAATCTACTCGCCCAACCAAAAAATCTACTCGCCACCTAGTCCCGCCCCCAACCCTGCCCCTAGTCCCGCCCCCAACCCTAGTCCCGCCCCCAACCCTGCTTTAAAATAAAATATATAAATAAAATACATTTAATAAATTCCTAGTCAGAACAACATTCGTTTTTGACATAAATGTATTTATTGTATTACATTATACTACAATTAGTCATTGTTACGTGTGTGTGTGTGTGTGTGTGTGTGTGTGTGGTGTGTGTAAATGTCGATCTAGAAATAAAAGCCAGGTGTGAATGACTAGCTTCCTGAACCCCTTAACCAGTGTCTGGACACCTCCGCGTCACAATATCTAAAGCAGCAATCCCGCCTGGGATCTTACCTGATCCGCAGTCCCTCAATGTCCAGGTACTCTCATTCCTGCAATGTTATACATAGGAGGGGAGGTGTTTCTTACCTGTCTTCTGGGTTAGTGGGGGTTCCGATGTCTTCCATGTGAAGTTTGAGTCAGATCTGGAAGAAAGCAGTATAGGTTATTTCGGTGTGAGAAACAGAGTGTGAGACAGACACAGAGAGGGTGAGAGAGAGAGAGAGAGAGAGAGAGAGAGAGAGAGAGACAGACACAGAGAGAGGGTGAGAGAGAGAGAGAGGGGGGGGCGAGAGAGAGAGGGGGCGAGAGAGAGGCGGGCGAGAGAGAGAGAGGCGGGTGAGAGAGAGAGAGGGGGGGCGATAGAGAGAGAGGGGGGGCGAGAGAGAGGGGGGGCGAGAGAGAGGGGGGCGAGAGAGAGGGGGGGCGAGAGAGAGGGGGGTGAGAGAGAGAGGGGGGGCGAAGAGAGAGGGGGGGGGCGAGAGAGAGGGGGGGCGAGAGAGAGGGGGGGCGAGAGAGAGGGGGGGCGAGAGAGAGGGGGGCGAGAGAGAGAGAGAGAGAGAGAGAGAGAGGGGGGGGGGCGGAGAGAGAGAGGGGGCGAGAGAGAGAGAGAGGAGAGAGGGGGCGAGAGAGAGAGAGAGAGAGAGAGGGGGGGCGAGAGAGAGAGAGAGAGAGGGGGTGCGAGAGAGAGAGAGAGAGAGGGGGGGTGAGAGAGAGAGAGAGGGGGGCGAGAGAGAGAGAGGGGGGCGAGGAGAGAGAGAGGGGGGCGAGTGAGAGAGAGAGAGACGGGGGGCGAGAGATAGAGACGGGGGCGAGAGAGAGAGAGAGAGACGGGGGCGAGAGAGAGAGATGGGGTGATGGGGTGATTGGGTGGCGGGGTGATGGGGTGATTGGGTGGTGGGGTGATGGGGTGATTGGGTGGCAGGGTGATTGGGTGGTGGGGTGACGGGGTGGCGGGGTGGTGGGGTGACAGGGTGATTGGGTGGTAGGGTGACGGGGTGGTGGGGTGATGGGGGTGGAGGGGTGGGGG
The DNA here is from genome assembly GCF_040206685.1 of Ascaphus truei. Lineage (NCBI taxonomy): Eukaryota > Metazoa > Chordata > Amphibia > Anura > Ascaphidae > Ascaphus > Ascaphus truei. Next base: position 225,627,598 of record NC_134486.1, on the reverse strand, counting down.
GGGTGACGGGGTGATTGGGTGACGGGGTGGCGTGACTGGGTGGTGGGGTGATGTGACACTTCTGGTATCACACACACACACACAAACTCCCATGCACACACAAACACACACTCCTATGCACACACAAACACACACTCCCATGCACACACACACACACACACACACACACACTCTCTCTCTCCCATGCATGCACACACACACTCTCCCATGCATGCACACACACACACACACACACACACACACTCTCCCATGCACACACACACACACTCTCCCATACAAACACACACACACACGACAGGGGGAAGAAGAGGAAAGGCCGCGCGACCGAGCACCACCACCACTGCCCCGCTCCCCCCCCCCCCCCCCCGTGACCATCTCCCGCGCGGACAGCCACGGTACCATGGGGAAGCGGAGACCAAGGAGGTAAGGGGTGAACACCACTGCTACCATCTCCCGCCCCGCGCGGGTATCGGGTATCGCGGGAAGTGGCGCAGGAAGCCGGGATAAGCGGGGAACACCCCCACTACCATCACCCGCCCCGCGCGGGGATCGGGTATCGCGGGAAGTGGCGCGTGAAGCCGGGGTAAGCGGGGAACACCCCCACTACCATCACCCGCCCGGCGCGGGGTATCGTGGGAAGCGGGAAGTGGCGCGGGGACCGGGGAGAGAAGGGGGGAACACCCCCACTATCATCACCCGCCCCACGCGGGGATCGGGGGAAGAGGCGCTGGAAGCCGGGGAGAGAAGGGGGGGAACACCCCCACTACCATCACCCGCCCCGTGGCGCGGGTATCGGGGGAAGCGGGAAGTGGCGCGGGAAGCCAGGGGGAGAAGGAGGGGAACACCTTGGCTTGCAGGGATGGAGCAGAGGGCCGCAGGATGGAGGATTGGAGAGTACTTACTCTCCAACAGATCTCCTGGCAGAAAAAATGGCCGCTCGTTGGGGCGGGCTCATATAGAGCCTGGCCGCGCGCCCACAAAGCCTGGGAGTGCGCACCAATCAGCTGTCAGGTATGGGGATTTTTTTTTTTTCAGCCAGCGCGAGCAGGGAAAATTTCAGCGCGAGGAGGGAAAATTTAAAAAAACAAACATGTGTGCTGCTTGGGCCAATATTTACTCGCCCGGAGGTTAAATCCTCTCGCCCCGGGCGTGTAAATGTATAGGATTGTCGAACACTGTATATATATATTGTGACAGAAACCAGGGGATGGTAATAAATTCCATATACAGGGCTCCCAGGATACTGAACAGTTTCTGTCCTGTCTAGGCTGAACAGGGCAGCCTCGTGATACATGCACTCCATTCCACAGTTTGTCTGCTGCCTGTTTTCTGTCACCTGTCATGCTGATTAGAGATCAGGTATATAAGACCTGTTTCCTGTTTCCTCTCCCTCTCCCCAAGAGCCTGGAGGCTGGAAGGCTGCTGAACTACAGAGGGGGAAGCCTCTTCCCCAAACAGGTTCAATCATTCTGTTCGTTTGTCTAAGACTGCAAAGGTACTTATTTTGTTGGTGGAAGTGGACAAGCCACTTCCAACTCTGAGTCAGGGATATCTAAGTTTAAGTTATCGCTCAGATGAGCAGATTTTTGTTTGGCTTTGTTTTCTGTTTGCACTGTGGCAGTCTCAGTGCCTGGGACTAAATAAACCAGGCATAGCCTGTTTAAAGGAACAGTACGTGACGTCTCATCATTTTATTGTACCCTAAAAGACTGTGTTCTAACAGTCCCGGACAGACGGCGGAGCCCCGGAGTAAGCCGTTTGTCACATATGGTGGAGAATGCGGGCAGAACACTAATAGGTCTGCGGGTTAAAGAACTTTGGAAAAAAAAAAGGTTTTTTTTTCTCACTCTCTCCAAACAAGATGGAAGACGTGGTGAGTGCACTGGTACGCAATGTTGCTGTCCAGAAAGACGCGAATGAAGCCCTGCAACAGGCGAATGAAACTCAGCAACAGCTGTTAATAGCCCAACAAGAGACTAATGCAAACCAGCAAGAGACGAATGCAAACCAGCAACAGGCGAATGCAAACCAGCAAGAGACAAACCGCTTGCTGAGAGAGGAGCAACAACGGTTCGCTCAGGGCTTACAGCAGGAACTCGAGATCCTGAGAGGGACTATCAGTAACCTTCCACTGGCAGAGGCAGCCCCAGTCCTGAAAATGATCAGGGCAAGCTACTACCTTCAGAAGATGGGACCCTCGGATGATGTGGAAGCCTATCTTCTCACATTTGAATGCAGGGAGAAGAATGCTAGAGTGACCAGGTGGTTCCTAAGCCTACAACCCTTTAATTTTTCTGTGGAACACAGGTCAGGGCACAAACATGGCAATGCCGACGGGTTGTCAAGTATGCACTCCCTAATATCCATGGTCGCTCATCCCTCGACGTCTGAGCTGGGGGGGAGGATATGTGACAGAAACCAGGGGATGGTAATAAATTCCATATACAGGGCTCCCAGGATACTGAACAGTTTCTGTCCTGTCTAGGCTGAACAGGGCAGCCTCGTGATACATGCACTCCATTCCACAGTTTGTCTGCTGCCTGTTTTCTGTCACCTGTCATGCTGATTAGAGATCAGGTATATGAGACCTGTTTCCTGTTTCCTCTCCCCCTCTCCCCAAGAGCCTGGAGGCTGGAAGGCTGCTGAACTACAGAGGGGGAAGCCTCTTCCCCAAACAGGTTCAATCATTCTGTTCGTTTGTCTAAGACTGCAAAGGTATTTATTTTGTTGGTGGAAGTGGACAAGCCACTTCCAACTCTGAGTCAGGGATATCTAAGTTTAAGTTATCACTCAGATGAGCAGCTTTTTGTTTGGCTTTGTTTATACTGTTTGCACTGTGGCAGTCTCAGTGCCTGGGACTAAATAAACCAGGCATAGCCTGTTTAAAGGAACAGTACGTGACGTCTCATCATTTAACGTACCCTAAAAGACCGTGTTCTAACAGTCCCGGACAGATGGCGGAGCCCCGGAGTAAGCCGTTTGTCACAATATATATACTGTATATATTAATTTTTTTTAAATACTAATACTTTTTGGATTACTTACAAAAAGGCATCCGTCCTTAAAATATTTCAGTTTGGTCTTTAGAGGAACTTCCATTTTAATGGTGCAATCCCTCATAGGAGCAAAGTGAACTAATTCAGGTGACATGGGTGATTGATACCTTTCTACCCAAATCTGACACCTATAAGTATTTTTTATTTATTAAAGTTAGACTTGGGAGAGGTTTGATTTCCTCTGGCTATTCCTTTTTGTGTGATGTCACAGTGTGTAAAGCAAGTTGTTGTACAACCAGAGCCCAGAATGGGATGTTTGGCTGCGACCAAATCACCACTGGCGCTCCGCTGCCAGGACTTCTCACCCCAGGTCACCTTCGCTGCTGGTCACCACGCCACTTTCTGCCATCTGCATCAGCCACATGCAGCTCTGTCCTTGGATCTCCCGAGCCACAGAGCACCTCGTGCTACCACCACTCCGACTGCATTTGTCAGCTCGGCCATGCGTGCGTACCAGGACACTCATCTTAATCCACTGGTCTTAATAGGAATGGTTTCTTTTACAGACATTGCCTAGTTTTGCAGTTGGGATACTTTGTTAAATACCCACAATCTGCCTCAATGAGTCTGTGATGCTGACCAAAAGGAAATTGTTTAGCTATTGAGTTGCTAACTCACCTTTCAAAGTGGCTTTACAAATAGCAACTACTGGGTAGGGGAAGAGGAAAGAATTGGTTTGACAGATTTTGATAAAATCTCTAAAAACCATCCAGTTGCCGGCGATACTCTGCACCCTACCACTCATTTCTGAAACTTCTACTATGCAGCTTTTTGTAAGGTATAAGTTTAGAGACGACTAGGCTTAAATTCTTCTTATTTCCAGCATTGGAAACATTTTGGTGTATCATATATTACAATCTGGCAATAGACAGATGGAGTACAGAATAAGAGACAGGAAGAAATATTTGAAAATTAAGTGATGGTAGATTTTAAGAAAAATTTCAGTTAAACAAAATAGAACCATATTCAGGGAATGTGCATGAACATGTTTGCAAGAAAAAATTAGAAACATACAAAAACAACTCCAGCTAATAAAAAAGGGGAAAATAGCATTTGAGTTTTACATAAATAAAAAGATATAGGTCTGGTGTTGAAAATCATAGTTAAAGACATTTCCTGCTTTTGAAAAATCGAATTCATAAAGTTATTGCTACGTCATGTACTGTAAATGCTATGCATGAATGCTGAATAAGCAAAAAAAAGTTTGAACTGCTACAAAAAACTTAGAAGGATACAAATAAAGAGAGAAAAACAGTTATTTGCGAATCTCAACATATATACAGGAAAATGACGTAGAGATGTGTGAACATCTTCAAATGTGCTTTGCAAATACTTTTGCGATTTTTGTGTTTTCGGGAAATTTTGTGGAAGTCACAGTGCTCTAAATGTTTCCAATTTAATCTGAATGTCTCCCCTTTAAGGCAGAATTGAGCAAATATGGCAATATATAAAGGTTTATGTGATCTGAATTTTGGGTCACATGACTAGCAAATAGATTTTCATTGCTTGGCAAACTTTCTTTTGCAAATGTTTCCTGATTTTTGCAGGAAAAAAGGGCACATTTTCCAGTGCCAGACTGGTGTGCAGCACATTACTTTGCAATCTGCTACAGGTACCTCTGATAGAAAAGAGGGTAACTAACCAGTCTAGTTTAATATCTGGAATAACTGTAGACTGCATCAAAGCTTGTTAATATCAGCAAGTCTAGGTTCTTTTATATAAAATTTGGGAAATTAAATTTGTAGAGCAGGTTTCAATGATGTTCAGTATATTGCTAGTTCACCTGTCCCCCAAGCAGAGCATTCTACAAGCATTCCATTCATTTCAATTACTTTTGCAAATCTGGTGATTTAATGGAAATGTGTTGACTTGTTAGAGTGGGATGCCTTTCAAATCTGTGATCGTACTTATGCTAAACATGAGTGAGAATGTCTTTTTAAAGGTACAATCCTACATAATCTGCCAGAAAACAAAACAATGAACAGTCTATCTGGCTTCCCTAAAAAATCTACCAATGCTGATGTAGCCATGCCACCTTTGACTACTAACCTGCCCTACTCCTGGCAGTAAGTCCTGGTACAATCAGGCTGCCAGTAGTCAATATGGGTTTTTCCCAATCACTGGAGCTGCACTTGAGTGGGAGGCGGTGATATCTGAGCTTGAGCTCAGGAGCTTTGCTGCAGGCTGGCAAGTTTGGGGGCAGCCATTTTACTCCCTCGCGCATGCGCAGGATATCATGCATGCACAATACTAGTTTAGTTGCAGTGGCCATTTTGCCATAGGCTCCGCAGGGGAACTACATGTCCCAGCATGCACTGGGTGGTGGACCACGTGATAAGCAGCAGCCAATAGGGCTCCCTGGATCGCCTGAGGGGATATTGATACATTTGGCGTGCTTGGCACCGTGCGCTGATAGTTAGAGCCAGGAGGCAGAAGGGGAAGGTAGTGTCTGGGTGTCAGTGGCTCCCAGATTAGGCCTAGATTTACCCCTCAGGCCCCTGTTAGGCCCCAACCACGTACAGTTTGTGGCTGCAAAGGAAAGGCCCCAGATAGGAACATTTCCCCAGTAGCCTTGTCAGTGTTAGGCACCAGCAAAAAGACGTCGCATGGTGGCTTGTGGCCTGTGGTCTGGGACTAGACCACCCACGATAAGAGACTCTTAAAGGTGAGACCCTCCAGCGAGAGTTCACCCAACGCAGAGATGGATGCCTTCGCGGACAGAACTACATCGGTGGATCAGAGGGATCCTAGTTGTTATTCAGCAGTACCCGGGAACTGGAGTGCCCGGGCAGATGCTTATAAGTGCCCCAACGGTCCATGGAGTAGCGCTACTCCCTACACTTTGGGTGGGACTGACTTTGGAGGAAAGGACACCAGGGATATTAGTGCCAAGCACCCTATGTACTTTGGGGACACTCACCCGGTGTATTGTAATGTGTGTGATACAGTATATACTGTGTGGTACAGGTTGCTGTATCCTATGTTAGTAAACCAGTTGATATATACCCGTGTGTGTGCTACTATTGGTATTGGTTCCTGTGAGGGGCTTATCCCACTTCGTTGGGATCCCTCGCAGTTGGAGGCGCTGCACAGAGGCGAACAAGAGATCACCCCAGGCTCCCTGTGCCGGAGGCTCAGGCCTTCTGGTAACCAAACGGGTAACGGCAGTACCGGTAGTTCCTTTAGTGACGGGGAAAAGGGGTGTGGCAGGACGGCCTCGCGGCGGGGTCAGTAAGACGCTTGACACGATGGGAAACTTTAAACACTAGTGGTTTATTAGCCACAACCAAAATAAGTACGGGTGCAGTGTCTCTTTAAGAAACTACTTTCTTGCAAATTAAAGCCTAGTCCCATTAGGGACACTAACTCACTTCTTGAGCCCTTACTAACAGGACAGCCAGCTAATCTGGTCATGCCCAAAACATGCTACACAAACGATAACCAATAAGCATAATAAGAATAAAGTCTTATCTGTTTTAGCTCCAAACAGCAAACAGGAACACGGTTCCGGGGAGCAGGCTGTGTCCAGCCTCGCAGCAATGTTTATCTTTATCCTGGGTTGGGGTCCCAGCTGGTCCCAGCAACAAAGCTCCTCGCAGGACTGGGGACCAGAGCAGCAGCAGCTGCTACGGCTTCCAAGCCGGGAGAGTTCTCTCCACCTTCCTGTGGAAAAACAAGCTCACCTTGTGTGAGCAACTTCCTGCTTTTTAAAGCACTTGTTTCACTGATAGTTCAGCCCCTGTTTAATTAGGCTGCAGCTGTGCTTTATCTGTCTGAGGAGATTAACACTCAGTGATCTGGCTGCAGCATCTCTCCATTCACTGTCACAGCCTACTGAGTCAGTGACTCTGTCACAGGGGCTATATATGTCACTGGAATTAGTTCATGTTAGTCCTGGGAGGAATTGACCCCATAAATCATCAATCTTGCTAACCCAATTTTTTTTAACATTTTGTTTTTATTACTTAGAATTGGAAAGATATAACAACCCCTTAATTTGTTTGAAATGCACCTTTTAATTTGCAGTTTTATATTTTCTTTTGGGAAATCGAAATGGCCACCAAGTCAGCCTCACTGCTACGAACCGGTAAGAAGCCACAAAGTAAATTGTGATTTCACAACATTTTACTGCATGGCCTCGGCAGCCATCTTGATATCTACAATAATTCCACTGGCAAATGCAAAACTAGGAATAACACAGTTTAGCTCCAAAGATCGCACTGGTTAAAACATTTTATAAATGGGGGGGGGGGGGCGGGGGAGGAGGGGCAGAGATTGCTGCTTTGAATAAGTGAGACTCACTCAAGTGAACTGATACTCAGCATTACTAATAATGGTGGTAAAGCTATCGGCAAGAACGAACAAGTTTTTCCATATCTCAATCCCAGTTTTAGATTCTCTTTGGGAGCAGAAAAATTAATTCCCTATGTGCTTCTGCAAGACATATTTTGTATTTGATCATCTCATCGGCCGTCACGGAATGGGTTAAAACAAGGCTTATGTTATTATATGAGAACCAGGGGAAGAGAGCCATATATTAATTCCTCTCCTATAAGCTGTGTGCAGAACTTCAAAAGTCTCAAAAAGTTTAACGTCCTCAAGAGACACAGAACGCATATGCATGGGAAACTAAACCTGCACATCTGGTGGATCACTGCATGCTTTTGGGAATTTTCAAGGTTTTATTGGGTATTTTTGATAATACCGAATAATCTGGTATGTGGCAATAATACATTCCAGCATTTATATTGTTTGAGATTCTTATCTGCCAAATGTCTGGTAACCTGTCTGTATACCAAATCTGCAACAATAACCCCTTCAAAAACTGCTGGAGGAGTCTGCAATGCTTTGCCTCAGAAATAACAATGCATACAATATATAGCATTTAGATTTTAAAAGTACACTTATACTTAAGTAGCCCCGGTTCTCCTTGGTCACCCAGTGTCCACTTACCTCCTTTGCAGGGCGCCGCCATGTTGCGATTGGCCGCACATGCGCAGTGAGTTGCGCATGCGCAGATAGAGAGCTGCAGCAGCGGCCATTAGACAAAGAGGCTCTGCGGGGACTACAGCCCCCAGCATGCACTGGGGCAGGCAGTCAGGTGCCCAAACAGAGCCAATAGGGCTGCAGCATTCCCTGCACCAGGCAAAGGATACATTTGGCGCACTAGGGACCATGCCAGTCGGAGTGGGGCAGCATCAGGGAAGTATGTGTATGTGCAGGGAGCCAGTGGCCCCTGCACTAGGCCGGAGACCCCATTAGGCCCCAGCTAGGCCCTGAGTCCCCTCAGCTTGTGATTGCTGCATGGATAGGGACACAGCCCTGTAGAACCAGCAAAATTGAGGGACACAGTGGCATTCTGGCCCTCGGTGGTCTGGGACCAGATCACCCCCTGAAGAGACTATCTTCTGGGTGGATACCTCATGCAGAGACTTCCCTTTGTGAGGACAGACGTACCGGAGTTGTCAATCACAGTTGGGTCCGTGTACCCCATCGAAGGACACAGCGTGCCCGGGTGCGGACGCACCTGGCATGTACTTTCCGCACAAGTGCCCCAACATACACACTATAGTGGCAGCGCTGACCACATATAAGTGTGAGGGCTATATTCTTGTTGACAGCAGGGTGGGCAGGTGCCCAAGGGCTTCCCAGGAAATGTGGGGACTGTGGATAAGAGTGTGGGACAAGTGGCGGGTGGTTACAGCCGTGCGGGGCCTGGTGGGTAGCTGTAACCAGTAGCCATAATATAGTCTGTAGTAAATTGGTTATTTTCTGTTTACTCATGCATGTGTGTGTTTATTGTGCAAGTATATACATATATAAGTCCTGAAATGGGTAATTCCTCACCGTAGAACAGGTGGAGGTGCTGAAGACTATCGTACCAGGATACACCCCAAGCTCCCTGCAGCGGAGGCTCAGACCTCCTGTGAGCCGCAGGTATTGAACCACACACACTGTAGTCTCTTCACCTCACAGAGGTTGGGGATATATGTGTTACACTTAGTATACATGTGAACTATTGGCAGCATATGCAGCTCTAGGTGTTGTGGGGACATACTGTAGGTGATAGTTTGACGGGGTCTCTAGCCCACAATGCTTTTCAGCTTTTTGTAGCAATAGTTTTCTAAACATAGGTTTAGCAATGTGCAAACTTGCCCAAAGCAACTTCACCATATTCGAAAAAATGTTATTAGAACTTTGTAGCCCAAAATGTTTGGGCCTAATTGACAAATTCAAAGCTAAATTGTTGAATTTCACAATGAGAAGAATCTACCCTCTCTCTCCTCTCCTGCAAAACCCATTTTTCAGGCTATGGAGATTTTAACTTAGTGAACTTCTTGTGAACTTTATAAAGAGTTTGATTTTTTTAGAAGTGTTGAAAAAACCCCTACAAATTTGGCAAATTTGGCAGAAAATTTTGCACATATAATGTTTCTACTTATGATGGTGAAAAGTGTAGAGCTTCAGGACTTAACTGTGCACTGGGTTCCCCGCCACGGCTGCAGTTCGAAACAAAGCTAGAAAAGTCCAGGTGTGCATGGATATGAGAGGAGTCTTTGTGGACCCTTGGTGTGCAGTGTGTCCCTAGAGACTTGACAAAAGGCAGACTCAACCAGAAGCATGGGAGTCTGTGTGGGACCCCTTCAGCTGTGGCCCTAGGCAGCCTGTTACCTGATGGTAGAGATGCACCTAAATGGCAAGTCCTCCTAGGATGAAAGTGAACTGAGGACAGTGCAATGTTTCAAATTTTAGATGCAGCTGATAGACACCGTTTATGTTTATATGTTATCCCTCTAGTGAGGCAATGTTGTCCTCGATTACACTGAACAGACATAGCCATTCTTACTGTTTTCGGTGCTGTGATTCCATGACCATGCCGATTGCGGCCCAGGAGGATTAATACTGCAATTAAAAGGAATGGACCCCCGGTAGGGCCGGCGCAACTGCCACCTCCCCCAGCACTGTGTTTTTCTGGAGTTTCTGTTGCGGCGCCGAAAACAGTAAGGCTAGTTAAATCTGTACTTGAACATATTTAGATTGTATTATTGGACATTTTTAAATGATATATGTATATATATATATATATATATATATATATATATATATATATATATATATCATTTAAAAATGTCCAATAATACTATATATATATATATTTATATATACAGTGTTCGACAAACCTATACATCTGCGCGCCCCAGGCGAGTGGATTTAACACTGTGGCGAGCTCCTATTTGCCCAAACAGCACACGTGTTTTTTTTTTTAAATTTTTCCCTGCTTGCGCTGCTGTTTAATTTCCCCCGCTCGTGCTGGAGAAAAAAAAAAACCTGGAGGCGGGTTCATGTTGTTGAGGGAGATTACCTTGCCTCCGGCTCTCTGAGCAGTGCCTTCCCTCCTCCTCCGCCTCTCAGCAATACTTTCCCTCCTCTCATCAGCGCTTTCACTCCTCCCCCTTCCGGCAGCCAGCCCCTTCCGCGCCTCTGTCTGCCACAGGCCCCTGCAGGGCCATCTGTCGTCCCCCCTCCAATCGGGCCATCCGACCCCCCCCCCACCATCGGGCCATCCGCCCCCCCCAATCGGGCCATCCATCTCCCCTCCCCCCATCGAGCCATTCGCTCCCCCCCACCTCAATTGGGCCATCCACCCCACCCCCACCTACATCAATCGGGCCATCCGCCCCCCCACCCCCACCTACATCAATCGGGCCATCCACCCCTCCCCCCCCACCTACATCAATCGGGCCATCCACACCCCCACCCCCACGTACATCAATCGGGCCATCCGCCCCTCCCCCCCACCTACATCAATCTGGCCATCCGGTCCCCCACCTCAATCGGGCCATCCGCCGCCGGCCCCATCATGTTGGGTCAGAGCATCCGCAGGTTTACCACCTCCATCATCCGCAGGTCCCACTATGGGGAGGGCATATGCCAGGTAACGGTTGTGCCCTGGGGGGAGGCAGGACATCGCCGCAGCTCATGCTCTTCCCATGTTCCGGGTGCAGTGAGGCCTAGGGCGGCCCTGTCTCATGTGTGGGGGCTGGGAGGCCTCACGATGTTCCTGGGGAGGCCTCACGATGTCCCTGGGGTGGCTGCGGCCTTGTCTCTGTGTGGGGGTTGGGAGGCCTCTCTGGGAGGTTCCTGGGGGGCTGCACTGATGTAACGCCGAGAAAACACGCTGCAGTTACCCACCCACTCACCCACAACTCACCCACTCAGCCCCCCAACCACAACTCACCCACAACACACCCACTCACCCCTCCACCCACAACTCACCCCCCCACCCTCCCACCTACTCACCCCCCCACCTACTAACCCCCCACCTACTCACCCTCACACCTACTCACCCCCCAACCTCCCACCTACTCACCCTCACACCTACCCACCCTTCCAACTACTCACCCTCCCACCTACTCAACCCTACCTACATAACCCTATATATATATATATATATATATATATATTAGCCAGGCTTATCAGCCATGACTAGGTACAGATGTAGCTGGGTTCATGGTTCTCTGAGATATGTTGTGTTATCTGAGTCAACTATGTTATATGCTACATCTATAATAGGCGTCTGATGGATCGATGGGCCTGAGTCAGAGACTAATCCTTGTTTCCACTTCTGCCTTGGACTCAGGGAAACACAGCAAGAAAAACTATTTTTGTAGCATTTCCCTCAAGGGCAGTACATAAAAAAGCCACGTTCTCAGTCTCTCCATGTTTGTCAGTATGAAAATCCCACTTGCAGCTGCAACGTCCCTGCTTCATCGGGAAGAGAGAAAGAGGTACAACCCCCATCACCCAGTACCGCCATCAACCCTATAATTGCCCTTCTGTCAACTTAAATGATTACATATAGAGAAACAGTGAGCTGTTAAGGAAATAAAGAAGCACAGAACAGATGTTCAGAAATGCACAATATGAGGTTAATTCCATATTGTCCGACAAAGCCGATTGCAGTTAATGTTGGTGTCACGTACAACACACCTGTCCTCTTTGAAGATGCCTGCCCCCGGAAAGTTCTTGACCTGTCATAAACCCAATATATTGTATTTTTTAAATAAAAAGCCAATCACATTAACCCCTGAAGCACAAGATGGATTAAAATACATAATATCTCATTATATTATCATGACAGTTGGTTTTCACAATCAGTTGCTTTGGACAACATAGAGTAAAATTCAGCAGAAGTAATTGAATAAAACAAACTCAATACATATTTGAAGCTTCTCCAATATACATGTGATACATAGCTATTAACTAAACATAATTTACCAACTGCAGAGTAATACACGGTATAATTGAAGAGATATACAGTGATATTCCATACCAATACATTCTATTCTGCCAGACAAAGAACGACTGTCAACGACTGTCACAGAAAAAAATAAAAGGCTTAGTGGGTAATTCTATATTGTTTGAAGCACCCATTTGGGATGTTTTCGACCAAAATTTCCCTGTGACTTCAATGGGGATTTTTGTTCTAAGCGGCTCAAATGGGTACTTTAAAATAATATAGAATAAGGCCAATAATCGTGTGCCTTCAACTAATGATACAGTAAAGTGTTTATCTTACTCTGTTAAATTTGAAGCATAGAGACAGTTGGATGTTGGAGACCAGCAGTAGAGGGGTAATGAGCACAAGCAGTGATCTCACTGGTGGTCATCAAATACCTACTGGAAAGTACTGATATTTAAAAAGTTATTTTTAATAAGTGGGTGATTTTCTAGTATATGGAATTTATGCTTTGAGTACTATGGAAGCATAATGACATAAAGGAAGCTTAGTTTAACAGGTAGAACCCCTCTTTTGTGCAATCATTGTAAGGTGTTAAGTGGATGCTCCAATTTGTTCCAAGGGCATAACTCACCTCCCAGAGAGGCTCATAAACTAACAAGGACCTGGGGCCTCATGCAGTAAGCGACGATTATGTGAAATCGGCAAGCTTATCGATTAGTCATGTTATTGGCGTTTTTCCCTCTCCGTATGCAGTAAGTGCCGAATACATTCAAAATCAACCAGAAAACAAATCCGCCCACTCTCACGATGATGAGCCGATCACACACAGGTGTATCGGCGTGCGTGGCGGGGTGCTGTTAGGTTGCACAATCACAAATCTTGCTGAATCAGGCGAAACAAGCATGTTTTTGATTGCGCGCCATATTTAAAGGCAACGTGTACTGCTAATCATTCTCTGTGTTGTTGGGAGTGAGAGAGAGAGAGAGACGCACAGAGCTGGACGATTGAAGATTTGCATATTGACTGAGAGACTTGTTGTGTATTGGGTGAGCTTTGTCCTTTGTTGTTTTGTTTACATCTTTGTCTTGTTTTATATGTGGAAGTGGGTCGTGTGATTGCCTGTACATTTCTTGTCTGTTTTTTGTGAGTGCTGGAAGTATGCCCGCAAAGCGTGGGAAGAGTGATGCTGGTGGGAGTGGGAGTGCTACTCGTGGGAGTACGCGTCGGAGTGAACGTTCTGTTCAGGGGAGTGATGTTGCTGGTGCACCGAGTGGTGTTGCTGGGAGTGGGAGTGCTGTTGTTGGGAGTGGGAGTGCTGGTGCTGCGAGTGGTGTTGCTGGGAGTGGGAGTGCTGTTGTTGGGAGTGGGAGTGCTGTTGTTGGGAGTGGGAGTGCTGTTGCTGTGAGTGGGAGTGCTGGTGCTGGGAGTGGGAGTGCTGTTGCTGTGAGTGGGAGTGCTGGTGCTGGGAGTGCTGGTGCTAGGAGTGTGAGTGCTGGTGCTAGGAGTGTGAGTGCTGGTGCTAGGAGTGTGAGTGCTGGTGCTAGGAGTGGGAGTGCTGGTGCTGGGAGTGCTGCTGGTGGCGCAGTTGCTGATGGGGTGTCTGGTGGTGGCGTGCTTGCTGGTGGCCAGCTTTTGGAGGCTCTTCCATTGGAAGAAGGAGAGTCCAGTCAGCACCAGCCAAGCTCTGACCCTAAACCTGCTCGGAAAAAACGTGTGGAGAAGCCACGTAATCCTCGCTTCAATGACCAGGAAAATAGGGCTCTTGTCACTGGCATTCTGGAGCACTATGACAGTCTCTATGGACATTTAGTAGGTAAGTGTAACTTTACATTTATTATTCAAATACATGTGATCCTAGGTCATCTGAGTTTTGTTCATATGCAAATATGGGTACACAATATCTTTCTATGTTCATTAGTGTGGAAACACAGCTTTTTATCATGCCTTACAAGGACAAATAAACACAGGCGGTCAATTTGCCAGAACTGCATACAATATGAATGCAACCTTGCTTACATGTATAGGTTTAGTAGTGAATGCTCATGTGCTGCACATATTACACATAAAACAGCATGTTTGCTATCTCTTGGAACAGCTAGCAGTGTAGGAAACTGGTGCTTATATTATTATTAATTTACCTCATATCTTTTATATGTTTTTCAAGGGCGGACAAGTGCAGCAAGCAAAAAAGAAATGTGGGACACAATAGTCATTGGTGTCAATGCCTGTGGGAATAGTGTCAGGGACAAGTATCATTGTCGGAAAAGATTTGATGATATTAGGTCCAAATTGAAAAAGAAAATACAAGACCAACGCGTGCATGCTACTGGCACTGGAGGTGGGCCCACACCACAACGTCTCATATTGACTCCATTGGAGGAGCTGCTTCGGCCAAAATTACTTACCGTCGTCGTGGAAGGCTTGGCTGGTGACCGTGACATTGGAATTTATCCGTCACAATTTCCAGCAGGTGATAAATATTACTGTACTAGGCGTGTCGTTGCTTACAGTTATTTTGCATATTTACACTGCTTTTTATACTGTCTTCACAATATAAGCATACCTGCATCTATATATGTATATGTCTGATTCTGTATATATATATCTCAAAATAGACATATATGTAGTAGTCCTACTAAAAGCAGTAACTAATATAGCACGTGCCATTGCGTGCTCATTTACATGTGAATTCCCAAAATGCATAGCTGCAGTGGAAGCAATTGATGGTGGGCGAAGATGGGGAACAACAGGGTAGTACACATGTGTAACACATGTTCATGAGAAATTATTAGTAGCTACAGGTACAGAACAGAAATATGTATCATATTATTGTGTATTTTATTGATTTTACTCCGACAAACATGACATTACTGCCTATTTTAAGCATGCATCAAAGAAATTGCATGTAACGGCCTACAAACATCACTGGCACTAACACATCTATAGTTGCTTATGAAAAGGTCCATTTTTGCTTTATGTCATATACAGACAGCATAATGAGGCACACGTATCATATGTTATGTCATTGTTTTCATAACTTAAACACTGCAGATGACTACTTAGCTCATCTACCATTGTGTTAAAGCAGCTGCAATTAATATCTCATCACAGCATACACTTCAACAGAGGGGGTGGGGTTCAGCACACACACTAATTACAGCCTCATTTCACGGTCAACTTAGTTCACACCATTTGCACCTGTTTCAAGTCATTGAAAGGTGTGGCTGATTAGGCTTTTTGGGGAAGGGAATACCTTTCTTACAACCTGAATAGCACAACTGAAGTTAATCACACTCATTTGAAAGCTTAACTCTAGCTACTAAATGCCCCAACAACTCATTACTTATCAAAGCGTACGTCACACATTAGTTCACTCATATCTATAGTTGAACTACTATGAAAGACACATTATCACACACTGCATGTGTTGTCTTGTTGAGTCACAGCCACATTCAGGTGTGCCACATCTTCGATTAATGTACCACACATATCCTCTACCAAAAACAACACTTTTTGCAATATGACCACCTTCATGATAACCATTGTGAATGGTCATCTCATGATAGTTATGTACATTATGATACTGATATCACTACACAACATATGATTTTTATGTACTCATTTAATCTATTTATCCTCACGCATTACTGCAGAAACATAGTATGTTGTATGTTAGGGAACTCAAAAATTCTAAGTACACAGGCATGTACAGTGTTATTACAATTATTTATGTTCACTTTCACACACATTTTCGGTTAAGGAACTGATGTTGTTAGTTAATCATAAATACAGAACATACAATAAGTGTTTGTTCAATATTTACACATGTAAATGTAAAACTTATGTTATTGTTATATATAGTTGCCCCTGGAGGACATGTGTCACCTGAGATGGAACAAGTGTCTTCACCTGGGTCAGCCAGCTCAACACTACTAGAAGGTGAGTGTATCATTTGCTGGCCATATAATATGTGCTCTTCTATATGTTATGTTGTCATGTGCATTATTTGTTTTGCACATCTTCTTTAAATAGGATTACTTAGTGTCAGTGAAAATTATGTGTAAGGCAACATGTATTGTGTTAGTGATGTTAATTATCATGTAGGACTTCTGAGTTTAGAGCAACTTTTCATTCATTCATATTTCATACTGAGTCCAAACATTATTCGTAAGTCAAGGTAGTTTTTAATGAGGTTATAAAACGTATGCTAACATGTTAGGTGTTACTTAGGACACAGTACAATTACATAGTAACACAGCATACATTAACATGCCATTTAATAATGTGTACATTTCTTTTTAGAACATCATGGTGATGAGGATGATGAGTATGATGAGGATGACGCCACAGAAGAGACTGAAATACAATCATGTGACCATGAAGAGGTGCCAATAGAAACTGTTGTACCGCCAAATCGTCCATCAACTTCCACATACGATGCAATTGTAGCTTCAGAGGGAAAAATAGTGGACGCAGAAAATCGTCGCCATTCAGACATGATGACAGTGCTGGAAAGGATGATTGGACTGCAGGAAGAAACAGTATCACAATTGGCACATCTCCACAGAGTCTTCATTGAAGTGCCTAAACAGTTGCAAAAAATCAACACCTCATTTGAAGCATTAGTTGTTCAGCAAACACAAGCTAATTACTGGAGAATGACTAATGTACCACAATTCAACACCTCCCAGCCAGGATCTGTTCATGCAGGTCAGTTTTCACCACATTCATCTGATATTCATTCACCAGGCCCAAATGTTACCGGTCAAGTAGCAGACATTGCTGTGCAGGTTCCTGATGACATCCTACCGCTGCCATCTGTACAAATTCAGCAGCAGACACCTACAAAGGAGGCCACAAAAACAAAACAAGACACACATGAAACAGACCAACCATCACTTGTGCAGTGTCTACCAACTTGCTCACATGTGTCACTGGGCACAAGCCCTGTCCGTGAACAGTCACTACCCAAAAGCCCTGTAGGTGAGTCGCTGCCCAAAAGCCCTGTAGGTGAATCGCTGCCCAAAAGCCCTGTAGGTGAATCGCTGCCCAAAAGCCCTGTAGGTGAATCACTGCCCAAAAGCCCTGTAGGTGAGTCACTGGCCACAAGCCCTGTAGGTGAGTCACTGGCCACAAGCCCCGTAGGTGAACAGTCACTGGCCACAAGCCCTGCCCGTGAAGTGCCAGAGGCCACTCAAAGTGGCTCTGTTGTGCCTAAAGTTGGTGGCAAAAGAAAAAGGAAAATTCAAGAGACAACAAGCAGGCCTGTTACTCGCTCGCAAAAGGAACAAAAAAAATAAATGTTATAATTCAGAAAATATGTCTTTGGCCTTGTTTTGTTGACTTCAGATTATCTAATTACTATTGTATGTATGCTGAAGACTGTGTTGTTTCCAAACTTTCAACTATGTTCTTGTACACGTGAAGTTTTGGAAATGTTAACACTCATAATTAATTGTGTTATAAATATTTATGTTGTAATCGTCTGTTCAGTAATGGTCCACCAGGAGCCAGTTGCTAAGTTTAGAGAAGCTGCCATTGACTTTGCAGCAAAACATTGCATTTGGGTGTGTTAATTGATGTAAGAATTGCATATGCATATTAGTCACATGCAATTATTAAAACACCTAAGTAAGTGCAAACATCTTTCTTGTACGTGTACAGCAGGATTATGTGTAAATTATTACTTACCTTTGCCTTGCTTGGCCATTGTAATTTTGTCCTTTAATCAGTTGTGTGTTCGTTTCTATAACATCTCAGAATGTATAATAATATATATATACACACACACACACACTGAGTGAGTGTGAGTGTGAGTGTGTGAGTGTGTATATATATATGTATATGTGTGTATATATATATATATATATATATATATATAGTACTATATAAACTGGTATACACAAACTAATACACTTCATGCTTCCTTGTGAAAACACTATTTTAATAATACAGGCCTAATGTTTGAGAAATATCCTAAGTATGAGACTCTAACAGTATTGTGCTTAAACAAATGTTTATTACTTAATTCAATCATGTTTCTCACCATTTAAATAGGTTTCATACAAGGTATACTTAATGCCATCAATGTTGTGTGTACTCCTGCAATATAAAAAAAAAAAAAATATTATATATAAATATATATATATTTTTATAAGAGATATATTTATATATATATATATATATATATATATATATATATATACACACGTATTTAAACTCATGCAGACAGGGAGTTAACCAGACTTTCACATACACACAGAAATGTAAGCGGGGAAAAAACATTTCTTTTTGCAGGTGTGTTTTTACTGATATGCCTGGCTAAGAAATATTTTCACACACTGGTCTTTGTTAGTTTTCAAAAAAACACTATGTGAACGCATTCACAGTCTAGGGATGTTTTTCACAAACGAGATAAAAGAAGGAGAAATGTTTCTCCCACAGTCCCATATCACGAACCACAACTGTTAACCCAATTAGACAAACAAATCCAATTGGCGTTTGAAATAAGGAGTCAAAGTAGTTACTTTTGTTGACCTTGACAAGGAAAAACAGGAGTTTGTTAGCCATTCAGCACATTCATTTTGATGAGCAAATAACACAGACCTGCACACAGCTTTTGTGCTACTCAGACATGGCTGATGAATTCGTTAACAATATTAATCCCCTTTTAGGGTATAAGTACATGATCTGTGAAGCCATCTTGAACAGTCGCGGACAGAAAGCAAGCACACGCCAAATCGATGATTTCATTCGAGCAAAATATCCTTATTACCAAGACCGTAAGCATGCACGGAATTTTAATTCCTCAATAAGATTCACTTTATCAAGTAATGACTTTTTTGAACGTGACCAGGATAAGCTACAACACACCTATGGTTTCTGGAAGATTGCCCCGGAAAAACAATTTATCCTGAAAGACGGCACTTATATTGTCGTGAAAGGCATATTTATTCCTAATGGCAATAGCAATGTATCCGCTACTACTGATCCGTTTGAATCGATACGTGCTGCAATATCTGCAGCCTCCATTCCTGAAACCCACATTGTACAAGAACAAAAGTACTATGATTATGTACCAAGCCTTTCAGCTGAAAATGCATTGGAATGGGAACCGGAAGAAATGAACCTACCTCCCGACCAATTATTTGAAGAAAGCAGTGGCGATTCCTATGAGCGCATCCTGGAGGAGATATGTGCCATACTGGATTCAGCGGTTGGGTTAAGCGTGGATGAAAATGGCTTGCATTTCTGGAGCGACCAGTTGCAGCCAGGCGAAGAGTTAATTCTAGAAGAATGGTAAATATAACAATCGTTATGCGTTGACTCTGCGTTTAAATTTTTTTTTTTTTTGTAACCACCATTTTCACTTTCAATGCGTGGATACAGCGTAACATTGCAGACTGCATAACATGTAGCGATCACAAACAAATTGTTTCCTAATACAATATAGTAGGACCTGAAAGAGTAGTACACATTGCTGACGGAATAAATATACGTACTTTCCTATCCCTTTAAACATATTAGCAACATTTTACCATTACTCTAACACATACCTGTTTTGTTATCATGCAACATCTACAACATTGAAAACCGGGTCCACCACGTATGACGTGGGACCCTTGTCATGGGCCAAGGCGTCCTTAAAAAGGATTAGTGATGTAAGTCCCGCCCCCAAGCGACGTGCGCGCCTCAAAGCCTATTGGCTGTCATGTTTTGTTATAGTAACGGTAACTGCAGTGTGTGATGCGTGCGGCTCAGTGTTTGTAGGCGTACCCTGGGCGTTAGCCGAATGTTAATTGAGTGGGAGGAGTGTTAGCGTGCGTTTCACGCTGGCTTAACATGACGTCACACGTATTGCATTTGCGCATTGTGTTATCGGCCGTGCTTTCTGTTCAAACACGTCTGTTTAAAAAGAATACAGATGTACTCGTTTAGAACGAATGTAGTTTCGTCTTCATTGTATTTGAAATAAAGATGTTATGTTTACTGGTATTTTCAACATGTATTGAACGCACAACGTACGCTTTGTTTTGCGCATGCGCTAACAGTTAGTGGAGCCAACCGTGAAGTGCGTGCGCACACAAAGATGTGCGCGCACATCTTTCAGTATACAGGCAACGTTCACTTCTTATACATAGTTATGCCTGCTACAAATTTAAAGAAACATTACATACTGATGAACAGTTTTACTTCTAACATATAAGTGAGTGACGTGTGTATCTACACAATCATATAGAGCTGCGTAACGCGTTGTCACGGATGCATATCTAGTAAGGTGCCATCTTTGACCATCATGTGTTTGCTGTATTTCAGAGATGTCGGGGAAGATACAATCGGATCAATGTATGATTTCAGAAGAGTCTACCTTTATATGAGATGATTGTGAGGAGGAGCCACCGACTACTATACTACATATGGAACTAATTTTATATTGCTTGCAGCGCTTATTAACAAACAATTAAAAATGTGATACCCTTATGCCTATATTGCATAAGCACTTAATTAACATAATGATGTTGCAAAAGAGTGCCTCATGAATTTTTATTGAGTGTTCTTTAATGACTACTAACATTTTATGACATGGTGTGTTTTATATATAACAACCATTCCCACTCTGCTAACACATTTGTGTATTCTAATATGTAATGGAACGTATGACTGTCGAAACTATGTAACAATAATAATAATAATATGAGCATGTTCATGTATAGGGCTGCTAGTTGTACGCAGCGATTTACAGACACATGTTTCAGCCTGAGGTCCCTGGCCCGTGGAACGTACAAATGTTTTTTTGCCGCATGAGGCACAGGGAGATAAAGTGACTTGGCCAAGGTCACAAGGAGCCCACACCGGGAATTGAACCAGACTCCCCTGCTTCAAACTATCAGTGCCAGTGTGTGTCTTTACTCAGTGAGCCACTCCTTCTCCCAATGTAAAGGACACTTACAACCAAGTAGCCATTTATTTTTAAAATCTCTTGTTACATGGGTATGTAGATAAAATGGTTTGGGACTGTAGCAAATAATGTTACTGGCCAGATGTTATGGTCCCCTCCAATGCATGATGTTCTGAATATGACATCACCATCATGTTATGAAGTACGTTTCTGTGTATATTTCATTAACCTAACTAACTATAGTTTACTGTGTTTATTAATCGTTTAGAAATACATAGTATAGTAAATATGATGATATAAGCTACCATAATAAAGCTGGTGTTATCATTTGTCGGTGTTATACATGGATCCTACACCAATTGATAGAGACACAAACAGTTGTCTTAAAAAGTGTGTCTATGCTAGTGATGAATGTGCTCCCGTAAGTAAACAAATAAGTACAGTTATCCCCTTTTCTCCAACCACCTCTATATTACATTAATGGAAATTATAAGGAAACATACATAAAATGTGATGAAATGTGAGTAATCATTTTGTAATACAATGCACATGAAAGCTCAAGAGTAGCTAAATGCATATACATGATACAGAAAGTACATATATGTAACATTTGTGTTTAAACCAATATGTTGGGTTTTTAGTTCCAATAATTATAGGAAGATTGAGGTAGCCACATCTTATGAGAGATGTCAGCAAATATACATACCATGATCAGTCATACTGGAGATATACCTATAATGCAAAGGAACAATATATAAATTGCAAACATTGACATGCCATCTTCAGTACCGTAAACAACACAGCAAAGTGTGTATTTGGTGTTAAATGTACAACACCATGTATATTTCATGACATTCAAAATGTAAATCAGCCTGGTGTACACATCATCTGGATGTACATGTTACACTGCACCAATAACATTGTATGTAAGCATACTAGAAGCATGAATGATTATGGGCATAATATGTGTTTTGTCTTAGCATAAGGAATAACACAATGCTAAAATATTATTGCTTTGTTACCCAAGTTGTATTCACATACACACAACTAAAGTACAATTGAAGAGGGATTATATAACCTGTGCAACAATAACATACCGGTGCCACATCCCTTTGTGCACACAGCAGAGAAAAGAAAGGTGTGCAACCCATATTCATCTGTGTCCTAACAGAAGGTTATATAAAGAAACATTATTGTTAATATAACATAATTAAACTATAAAAGTAGTACTAGGAACATATGAGTTTGTACTTACAAGAAAAAAATGAATTGATGAGATTCTGTCGTGTCTGGCCACCACTGGCTGTTTGTTCATTTTCAGCAGCTACATGGGTGGGATGCTCGTCTACCAAAGCCTCAGCTAGGTCTGACTGTACATTGTGCCTGAGTGCAACATTGTGCAAAATGCAACAGGCAAGGATAATATCAGACACTTTTTGAGGCTTGTATAGAAGAGCCCCACCAGTTCTGTCCAGACACCTAAACCTGGTCTTGAGTAGGCCAAATGTCCTCTCTATAACAGATCTTGTAGATATATGGGCTGCATTGTACCTGTCCTCTGCTTCAGTTTGAGGGTTTAGCACCGGAGTCAAGAGCCACGGCCTAATTCCGTATCCTGAGTCACCTATAATGAATGGAGCACACATAAGCTGACATTAGTGATCAAATTGTACAATGCCAACATTCCTAAATCAACATGTGTTTTGTGTTAGAACATGTAAATATGTACTCACCCAGCAGCCAACCAGGTTCAAAATGTCCCTCTTCGAACGCATGGAAGACTGAAGAGTTCCTCAGGATAGAGGAATCGTGACTGGAACCAGGGAACTTGGGTACCACATGCATTATCCTCATCGTGGCATCACATACCACCTGTACATTGAGTGAATGGTAGTGCTTCCGATTGCGGTACACATGCTCACTCTGACTAGGTGCAATCAAAGCAACATGTGTGCAATCGATTGCACCCAGCACAGATGGTATCCCTGCTATATTATAAAAGCCAGTCCTGACTTCCAGCCACTCTGTTGCCTCTGTAGGAAAATGAATATAATTCCTAGCGCGTCTATTGAGTGCATAGAGAAACTGGGTCAAGGCCCGCGAGAATGTAGATTGCGAGACCCCGCCCACTATGCCCACAGTTGTCTGGTATGACGCGGAAGCAAGATAATGTAATGAGCACAGCATTTTAACAAGCCCAGGGACTGCACGACCTCTGGCTGTGAAAAAATCTAAATCCCCCCTTATCTCCTCATAAAGAGCTAAGATTGCTGCTGAACTCAAACGATAGCGACTTACAATCTCCTCCTCACTCATCCCATCTAACAGGGTTCTCTCCCTGTACAGACGCGGACGAGGCACAAGTTGTCTCCTCTGTCTTCTCCTCTGATCTCCTGTCCCTCTACCTGTCCCTCGGCCTGTCCCTCTCCCTGTCCCTGTCGTATCCGCGTCACTGTCCCTGTCACTGTCCCTCGGTGTGTCCCTACCTTGCCCTATATCATTCTCTTGATCAGCAAGCATGTCATAGAAAAGAATGTTCCTGCGTCTCCTAAACATTCGCAACATTTTGAAATGAGTAGCTGTGAATGAGCAGGTAATGTGCGTCCTTTAAATAGGTATGTGATGATGTCAGGTGACATAGTAAAATGCAAGGTGTTACATTAACATAATAAAGTACTTCTGTGGCAAGCTGTGTGCACTTGTTGTTCTAAGTATTTGTTGTGTGTATTCTGCAGGGAATGATGATATTTGGCAATGATGTGACGTGAAGCTTTGTACAAAGATTGCTTGCAAATAAATAGTTGCATGTGCAATGCATGTAACACTTGTGAACGCAAGAGTCAGTCATGTAATGAGACAAAAAGGCTGAGATTGACGTGGGAAAAGTTTTGTGTAACATGTGTAATTATCCATGTTATTGTGACATGTTGGCAACAATGAATAGTCGTGTGCATATGCATGCATTTGTGTAAGGAGGATAGTTGGTATAGAATGAGTTTACAAGGTGTCCCAATGATGAATTACTGTACATGTGTGTATAAGTTAGGTTGAAGTGCTTGTAATGCAACGGTTACAATGTAAACATGCAATGTGATTGAGCGTCCAATAAGTGACGTCATGAAAATAGGGAGGACCCAAAAGTATATGTAAACATGAGAAGACAGATGTACATGAACGTTTAAAGATGCGTGTCACATTACAAGCATTGTGTAATGTAAAGGAAGATGAATATACTGTGTATGTGTGACATGTGTGACATGTGTAACATCATGTAAATAATTGTCGCTGAGTTGAGTAAAATGTGTGATATGATGTGAGGTTCTCCTTTAAGAGTGTAGTATAGTATTTTCCCTTGCCACATCATCACATGATGAGTAATGTGACCCGCAAATGCTGAAAACATGTAAAAGTCGAATGTTATGCAAATAAGACACATCAGCTGTGACACAATGCAGGGAATGCCCCCACACTGTAATGCAAATCCCCCTTGTATTGTGAGCAATGAAACGTAAACAGTACTATACTGTTATACGTCCCCGCTCCATTGACTTCCATTGATGTACAGAAGATTTTTTTTTTCTAAGTGCCGTTCCGGCAGCCTTAGCGATCGTTCTCCCGTCCAAAATGCCAACTTTAGTTGGCGGGAGAAATCGGCCATAACATCTCAATTTCGTAGTGCCGATCAGCCCCGATAAGCTGTTTTTTTTTGTTGAATCCAGCCGATTTAAAAAAGTGGCGATCAGTGTCGAAAACAGGCTTATCGGCAGGCGACTGGCCATAACCAAATTATCGGCTCCGAAACCTGGCGATATGAAGCACTTATCGGCGCTTACTGAATCTCAAACCCAATTTTGGCTATAACATGGCCATATTTCCCTTATCAACGCTTACTGCATGAGGCCCCTGGTGATGATGACAGGGAAAGGGCTGTTTTATTTCTAAATCTTCTCCTTGTGTGCTTGGAAAGTGCTGCTCTAAGCTCTGGATGCAGGGCAAATGAGAAACAGTGGGGACAGGTGCCGGCGGCAGCCAAGCTCAGGTCAGGGGAACAGCAGCTTCCAATGCTCCTATACTGCTACATTTGTTGGTGCAAGTCTCCTGTAACATTTAAAAACATGAAAAAAGATATGATAAGGATTGGCCCGAACTGCCCCTACTGCAGAACAAAGACAACTAACAACTTGCAGGAAGAATAAGGCCAACACTTTTATTAATAATACACCATTTATTAGACAAATCAGACTGGCCCGAATCATGTTGAGAACTCCCAGCATCTATGTGACTCACGACTCCCTAGTAGCAACCATAAAATGTCTACAAACAAGAAGGACGTCCCAAACACCAGCGCCTGAGGAGAGCCAAACACCAACTAATAACTGGGTGATATGCCTAAACTTGAAAATAAGGCTGAGTCCCCTGTGCCGCTGACCGCGCTGACCGTGCAGTGCTTGGCAAGGTTGCTTCTGGCTATTTCAATTTTTATGTCCCCACTCACATGGAGTGCGCGGGCTCGTGTGTGGGCACAGACGCTCACCCACGCTTGGCGCTTGCGAAAACAAAATATCTGACTTTGAACCGCGCTCAGCTTGTCTGCAATGCCCCCCACGCGCTCTTTCGAAATATCAAGGACACCCGGCGCTCATGCTTGGAGAGTTGGTGACGTCACCACTCTCCAAGCATGAGCGCGGTCAGCAGCACAGGGGACTCAGCTTTAGGCTAAGTACCCACTGGCGCTTAGACCTTTGCGCTTGACGCGCTAACCTCCTTAAATCTTTACCTTCCTGTTCTGGCTCACATGGCGCGCCCGTGCTCATGCGCAGGCACGTATGTTCTCCCAAGCTGCTCTGACCAATAGGGAGAGAGAGAAGCAGTGCTGAGCAGGGAGAGGTGGAAGGGGGTGGGGGTAAGGAAGCTGAGAGCTATTGCAGCAACACCTTGATAAAGTGCTGTTGCATGAAACGCGTAGGTGCGTTCATGTAGTCCGTTTTTTATTGTTTTTTAGCATGCAATAAATTTGATCATTATTCTTAGTTTGGAGTTGCCTAGACATTTTTTCTTCCTCTGGATATCAGAAGAAGGATTTCACTGGTTGTGCTTTATCTACATCTACTACTACTTGGAATCCTTACTTGGATGGATCGCACGCCACAGACGATTGGAGTGTCCCTCGGAGTGTACAGGTAAAGAGCCGCAGTGCCTTAAGTTATATCCTGAATACAATGGACATTATCGTATATATACTCATAGACCAGTTGGGTGTTTATTGAAGTGTCAATTGATGTGGGTGTCACGTGGACTCCACTAGACACTTATCCCTTCCAGTGCAACTACATTATTACTTTGTGGACACTCCATTTTCATCTGGACATTTATGTCATATATTTTCTACAAACGGAACCGTGTTTGATTGCTGAGCACTACATTCACTCTCCTACTATCTTAACAAACAGCATGTCATGATTGCTGTTACAAGAGCAAGTGATTTCTCCTAATTGCAATTTCTATATAATGCAATAGCTAGGGATTTGGGCTTTAAAATGTGGGACATGTGAGTCACAGTTTCTGCACGAAGAAGCGTGAGGGGAAAATAGTGTGTGTAGGCAGCAGCCCACATTTAGTGGACAGACGGTGTAATGTGAGTAAAACTGGTGTGAAAAAAACAAACAAACAAACAAAAAAAAAGAAATCTATAATAGGATAAAATGATAAACCCACAGGGAAACACAAGGTGCAATTATGCGAAGGGGAGTGGGGGAAGCGGAGAGACGAGAAGGGGGGAATTGAAGGGGGGAAGGAGAGAAAGGACACACACCCACACAGAGACACACAGAGACACACAGAGACACACAGAGACACTCAGAGACACAAACAAAGCCCGATCCATCCAATGACACGCCCCTCCATTCATAGCCACACACCCCACTCCTGCTCTAAAATTAGTGCAGGACAGCAGAACGCTCATGCTTGAAGAGTTGGTGAAGTCAGTCAGTGCCAGCGGGGACTCAGCCTTATGGGAGTAGAGGGAGAGAGGGGGTGGCCCGGTATTAAAGGGGTTGCACCCCATTTGGCCATCCCATGACCTCACCAGGGAGACAAGGGGTTAACAGGGCTGAGGTCCAGAAATGTGATTTAAACCTTGTTATGCCATGAAAATGTATATTCCCCTGTTCCCATGCTTTATTGTAACATCTGGTTTAATCGGTGTCTGCATCACAAACACACTAGGATCCCTCCGGGAGTACAAGGGTTAATAGTTCTTGAGTGATTATAGCCCTTTGTGTAATTTTCCCGCCTTTTCAGGCACCATTTTGCAGGGTCCATAGGCCGCCATTGGAGCTCCATGCGTTTCAATGGCGAATCTTGCTGTTTTGGTCCTGTTTCCTGTGAAGACCAACAGATGGCGTCCGAGAGGAGGAGCAGCGGTTCCCCATTGTAAGTCAATGGGCCCATTGACTTCAATGGAGATTCCTCGAAGGAGCTTTCCAGGAACGAGTTGGCTGCCGTCCAAACCGCAAAACCGCAAAGCGGATACTTTTTCTATAAGAGAGCTTTGATCACTTAGCAGTCAAGTTCAACGACAAGTGGCGTGGGAATAAATAGTTCTAGAGCACATATAAATAAATTTCTTTCTGCCCCTAGTTCCTAGACCTCCCCCCACTCGACCACAGCCGAGTCCCCGAATCCTGGACCCCCGATAAGGGTCGAACCGAGAAGAGCGGGTCGCGCCATAGGTTCCAAAGGCGGCGGCAGAAACAGCTCAAGAAAATGGCTAAGTGTAAAAAGCTGAAATTTAGGAATCCATAGCTCCGGTTCCGGAGGGTCCAGAGGATCAGGGTTTGGGGTACCTGTAGTCACTGCTCCGGCATCGCTGCAGAACCATCCTTGACCCTCTTGGACCAACCCGACGGAGTATGGACCCCCTTGAAAGTTCGGGACTTTTCCCATAGACTCCAATGGCGGCCAATCTCCATTGACCGGCTATGGCGGAAAACCCCCATTGACTTCAACGGCGGCGTCGCCCCGTTGAAAGTCTATGGCGGCGGATTCCCATAGCCGCCAACGGCGGCAGATTGCCATTGAATGTCTATGGCGACGGAGCCCGTTGTTTTCAATGGGGATTTAGTGAAAAACCGTGATTTAATTTACAGCGGAGTTTTTTGTATTAAAATAGGAAACGGTTAAAGGTGTATTTGTGTAACTCCGGTTCAGAAGTTTGTAGCAGGTCGCAAATTGGACCATAGGGTGTCCCAGTTCCGGCATTGAGAACTGGGAAGTTTGGACCCGCTGGACCCAACGGAACCGGATATTTTAATATGTTTGTGTTTTATCTTTAATACTGTGTCCCAAAGCAGGGATAAAACCCAGAGGAAATTCCTTTGCATACCAGGGTAGCATATGGCCAGAGAGGCGACCCAATGTCTAGGACTTAAATATTGTTCAAAGGATTTTGTCACCCTCACTGTTTACTTGAGGGCGGAGACGGCTTAAACCAGAGCAGTCTATAAGTGTCCCATTTAACACCTTACAACAAAGAATATCCTGCCAGAAATCCAATTAGGTAGACTAGCTGGCATTCCTGATGCAGATGAGGGGCTACAGAAATGAGACCCCAGAGTTCTAATGCGCATGTGCCAGCTAGCAGGGGGGCATGTATCAAAATGTGTTCCCACGTTAATGAGTGGCTAGAGGTAATTGAAGACCAATTTCCTGTACTTAATGTTAAGGATAGGGTTACAAAAGATATATAAATCGTGGTAATCCCTATCCCCTTTGTCTTCTGATATCATCTGAATTGTTACCTGATTGCTGGAGAAATGCTACATGATACTTCTCATTCCCCATCCCCAAAGTAAGTGTACTTCTTGTATGTTACTGTATTATTTTGTGTGTTCACCCATCCAAAGGAATAAATATACTTTATTATATCTAAGCCTCGTTCAGTTCAAACCCAGTTATTTGGTGTAAATTAAAACCTGTCATAAGCTATCGTCACAATGGGTCAAGTCTATACCCTCACCAACTGCCCCACCCAGCTGTGAGAAACAGAGTAATAAAAAACATCTTTTTGATTCAATTCCAGATATGCATATCCTTTTTTAATACATATCAACCTGACTTAGACAAGACACAAAAACAACAACGTCATAAGGGGAGGGGGGGGGTTGTAACTGCTAATCCTGATGCTATGAAGCGCCTCCTCCTCCCTTGCCTAAGTTCCCCTGTAAACGTCCCCCTGGCCACCTACCCCTCATGTAATTGCCACCTCATCCCATAAGGGACCGTCAAACCCTTAGGATGGGGGGCTCCTCTATCATGTAGAGCTTCTTTTTTTAAAGGAAGTCTTGTATGGATTTTTGATGCAGGCGTGCTGCTTTGTCCACGAAAAGTTAGATTTCCAATGGGGCTGAAGTAGAGTAGACCAGGCTTCAAGGCCGGCATACATTAATATTATTTTCTCTTATTTAGCCCTAATGCAGCGAATAATACGCAGCGTAAAGATTTCATGAGGAGTTGACACTGGGATTTTAGCTTGGCTCCACTGCTTCAAAGTCTGTGTCATTGTTTTCAGAGCCACTCCTTCAGCTAAGATATTCATTCAAACACAAAGGTGTGTCTATAAAAATACTTTTCACAAAACAAAAATGGGCACAAAGGATTCATTTACATGTTTTATTTTCCTACCATAAAAAAATATTTTTAGACAAAACTACCCCTTTTACATGACTGTAATTAAGGCCTAACAGTTTGTCATATGAATATTATGGATAAGGCTTTAGAACGATATTTCAAGGATATGTGTGTTTTAAACCTGTGTAATCCAGGCAGAGAAATGGAAAAAATGGATCAGCACTCAAGAAATGAAATACTTCTATAGAAATATCTCCCTACAAATGGTGTTTCTAAAGCAGTGTGGAAACTGCTATATTTAATATAAAACCTTCACAAAGTATAAACAGAATAAGTAATTAGAGAATAAAGAAAAAAGTATTAAGGCAAAATAGTTTGGACACACGTACTCACAAGGCGATGTTTCTGGGCCCGTGGCCATTTCCTCGGGCCCAGAAACGTCGTCTTGTGAGTACGTGTCAAAACAATGTTGTCTTAATACTTTTTTCCTTATTCTCTAATTGCTTATTCTCTTTATACCCTATGAGGGTTTTATATTAACTATAGCCGTTTCCACACTGCTTTAGAAACACCATTTGGTTGTAGAGGCATTTTTCTATAGAAGTATTTCATTTCTTGAGTGCTGATCCATTTTTGTTTTTGTATACTGATTTTTATTACCCAGCGGTGGAGGCATAGGATCATAGCACCCACGTGAGTTTTTTTATTTGTGAATCTGCCATTTACAGTGAGTGCAAGTTCTGTTTTTCTTTTTACCTAGTCCAGGTAGGACTTATGGGCACCTGGGTTATATATCACAGCCATGATAAAGATAACCACATTGACAATACCACTAGATCCCAAGGACTGTGGCCAAACTAACCGAACATGCCCTTAGGTGCCTGGCCTGTTTTTCTGCTTCCGGGGGCCTTCATATTTTTCCAGCTCAATACCCACTGCCGTCATCCCCTCCGCTTAATCCCTCTTTCCCCTCCCCATAAACAACTTTGCCAGGGCTGGTTCTGTGCTGAAATTCTTTGTCCCTGTAATTGAGGTGTGTATCGCCAGCATGGTCTATGTGAGCTGAA
The DNA here is from genome assembly GCF_040206685.1 of Ascaphus truei. NCBI lineage: Eukaryota > Metazoa > Chordata > Amphibia > Anura > Ascaphidae > Ascaphus > Ascaphus truei. The sequence goes on along the minus strand of NC_134486.1, from coordinate 225,596,704 downwards.
AGCTGTGAAGTTGAGCCATGCAATACCTTTATTTGCTGGCCGTCATATTTTATTTTATCACATATAAGTCATTTTATGGAAATTATTAAATTAGATTTTAATGTTAATTAATACTTTTTTTCAGTTGAACATCTAATTCAGCTTTGCATACAATTTTCAACACATTTTTAAGTGATTTTACTTATTAGATAGGTTTGGGTATTTTTAACTCCTGCTCTGCAGTCAGTTGAATTCAACCTCAAGATGTTACATAGTTACTGTACATAGTTGATAAGATTGAAAAAGACATATCCACCAAGTTCAACCTAAATTAGACAGTTACGTATCCTGTTTTTGTATTTACAGTATTTTGATCCAGAAGAAGGCAAATAAAAAAAAAACCCAGTGAAACATCATTCAATGATATCGCATAAGGGGAAATGTAATTCCTTTCTGAATCCAAATATTGGCAATCAGATTACTCCCTGGATCAACATCCTTCCCATGTTTACTTATTTGGTATATCCCTGTATACATATCCTTTCTAAAAAGATGTCCAACCTTTTTCATTGAACATATCTATTGTATCTGCCATCGCAGACTCCATGAGTAATGAATTCCACATTTTAACTACCCTTACTGTAAATAACTCTTTCCTCTGTTGCTGGTGAAATCTCCTTTCTTCCAACCTTAAAGGATAACCCTGTGTCCTTTATACTGCCCTTGGGATGAATAGTTATTTTGAAAGCTCCCTTTACTGTCCCCGAATATATTTGTATATAGTTATCATATCCCTCTATACTTTTCCCTTCTAAAAAGATGCCCAACTTTTATTTGAAGATATCTATTGTAACAGACTCCAGGGGTAATGAATTCCACATTTTAACTACCTTTTCTGTAAAGAACTCTAAAAATATATTCCCCTTTTAATGAAAGACATGTAAGATCTTATTTGCCTTTGTAGCTACTGCATGACATTTGGCACTATTTCTAAACCTGCTGTCCACAAGCACACCTAAATCCTACTCCATCATGGATTCTCCTAATTTTGCCCTATTTCATTTGAAGTCGCCTGTTTATTCTTGTTTCTCAAATGCATATCCTTCCATTTATCTGAATAAAACGTTATCTGTCGTTTATCTGCCCAAGTTTCCAATCTATCCAAATCCTTCTGGAGATATTTCACTACCTTACACAATTTAGTGTCATCAGCAAAGACGAAGACTTTGCTTTCTATCCCAACCTCAAAGTCATTAATAAACAAGTTAAAAAGCAGGTGTCCCAGTACCAATCCTTGATGTACTACACTCACAACTATAGACCAACCAGAAAAGGTTAGATGTATGAAAACTCTCTGTTGTCTATCCTTCAACCATTTTTCAATCCAGGTGCAAATTTTCTTTAATTTTTTACACTATCCACCTGTGTTGCACCGTATGAAAGACCTTTGCAACATTTAAGTAGACAACATCAACTGCATTAGCCTGATCAAAATTCCTACTTACCTCCTTAAAGAAACTAATAAGGTTAGTTTGGCGCAACCTATCCTTCATAAATCCATGCTGACCATTACTAATAGTTTTGTTATCCATTAGGTATTCCTGAATATTACTCAGTACTAAACCTTCAAGTAGCTTCCCCACTATTGATGTCAGGCTTACAGGTCTGTAATTCCCCGGTTGTGATCTAGCTCCCCTTTTAAAATATAGGCACCACGTCTGCTTTCCGCCAATCTTGTGGTACTGAGCCTGTGGAAATTGAGTAATTGAATATTACATTTAATGGTTTGGCTATTACTGAACTTAACTGATTAAAAACCCTTGGTTGCATGCCATCGGGGCCAGGTGCTTTATTTACTTTAATTTTATCAAGCCGCCTATGCACTTTCGCCCCAGTTAACCACTTTTTAATATAGAGGATGTTGCTTCCTCCTGTGGCACTATTATTGGAATTGATTCTTCCCTACAGAGGCAAAGAGGCATCCAATGGCCTACAGAGGCAAATCATTTATTTAATACACCTGCTTTCTCTCCAATAATGTGATTGCCCAACTCATACTGAAAGGGTCCTATATTTTCTTTTCTAATCTTTTTTTTATTAAGTTACTTAAATAACTTTTATGGTCGATCTTACTTTCTGTTGCAACTCTTTCCTGTATTTTCAATTTTTGCTACTTTGATTTCCCTTTTGCAACTTTTGTTCCATTACTTATAATTCAGATACAATGCTTCCGTCACTTCTGACTTTAAGACTCTAAACGCCTGCCTTTTCTTTTCCATTTCCTCCCCTACCTGTTTATTTTGCCACATTGGTTTTATACTTGTTTCTTTTATATTTATTACCTATGCGTATACACAGATTAGTTTTTTTCTAACAATGTCTTAAAGACTGCCCATTTATCTTCCACATTTTCCCTGCAAAAATGTAATTCCAATTTATTCGTTGTAGCTTATTCTTCAGTTTATTAAAATCTGCCTTTCTCAAATGTTAAGCCTTTGTTGAACATATAATATGGTTTTTGATAATTTATTTCAAATGAGACCATGTTATGATCATTGTGACGGTACAGGAGTAACCAGGCTATACAATAAAGGTTAAGCCCATCTGGTTACCCCTGAGAATCGTGAGCCCCTGGCAGCTACATAGCACCATAAGCCAGGGGCCATGTATTATCACATGTAAAAGTTCAAGTGTCCCCTGCTTTTCCCCTTTTCATGTTCCCTTTGCCCTAGACTCATGACACTTTCTGTGTGTAAGTTTTAGGTGGGATATTTGTGTAGAAATGCAATTGTTTTGTTTGCAGGAGTTCGGGGGGCAAAGTCCCCAAATTCTCCCCGGCGTGCATGCATGATTTTCCAGTATGCAGGTTGAATTACAACAAGGCTGCCCAATGTACCCCAGGCCCCTAGTTCTTGAGCCCAGATATCCAAGTCCTATTTCCCTTAAAACTATGGGTCTCCCCAAGTTATTATTTGTATTAAAGTATGTTTTATTATGGTTTTGCATTTACTATAAATGTCTATTCAGTCAGCCCGGGCATCCATATAGGTGCCGGGAAGTCTGATTGACATCGAAGTTCAAAGAGGAGATGGGATGTTGAGAGGTGTCAGGGTGTAACGTGGCCGGGGCAGGGCGGAGTACTGGGTCTCGAGAACAAAGACCCCCTGCAGGGAGAACACTCTGGTCTGCAGGACACAGTGGAGCCTGCCCAGTAGGTGACAATGGGTTGACTGGGGGAAGCGGCAGAATGTCGGCACATTTCCCATTGGTCAATTCATATGTCCCGCCCACGTGGCATCCCGAGCCGGCTTGGCATGCCCCCTCCTCTGAAGTTAGCCAAGAGACGAGCCCCCGTTTCTATTGGCTAGTGGGATAGGGTTCCCACGATCTGATTGATCGCTCCTCCTACCTCCATGCTAAGGATAGCTTCGTGGAGTGTATGTAAGGAGGAAGCCAACTCAGAGAACCAGACCATCTAGTGACTTGGGTCGATAAAGCTAGGGTGGGTTTTTTTAAATTGCTCTGTCCCGGATAGCAGAGTAACTGACTTCATTTTGAAGCTAGGAAAGTCTGCCCTGCAGAGACTAAGTGAGGTGTCAGGACCAAGTTTTGAGAATTGAATGTAGCGGTCGCATCTAGGATCTTTAGCCGAAAAGAGGACCAGGAAGCCCGGGTGTATATCCCGGTCAGGGCAAGCCTTCCAAAGCAGACGCCCTGCACCTATTTGAGCCTAGAGTTCGCCCCCAGACTTCCAGTGTGTGTTTTTATCTGTATTTTGTGTAATTCTTTGTGTTGTACGGGGTTTACCCAAATAAACTAAAAAAAAATTTCTACCTTGTTTTGCCTAGTGAATGATCCCGGTACAAATATAAATAAGTGTTAAAAGTCCTGGTCTCCCGTGACAATCATTGTTACCCAAATGTTCCCGGACTTGAATATTTATATTATTAGTTCTACATTGTTTGATATTACCAAATCAAGTATTGCCCCTCCCCTGTTTGGTTCCTCAATAGCTTGGTTTGTGTAATTATCTTTTAGCACCTCCAAGAATTTGTTTCCTTTAGTTGTAATGCTAATCTCATTGCTCCAGTCTATGTCTGAATAATTAAAATCACCCATTATGCAAAAAAAGACCTAGTTTTGATGCCTTCTCCATTTGCAAAAGTATTTTGGCTTCCTCAATCTCACAGATACTTGGTGGTTTATAGCATATTCCTATAAATATTTTCTTTATAATTAGAACTCCACTGCTAATTTCTTTCCATAAGGTCTCTACATTTTCATCATTCCCTTCATAAACATCTTCCCTTTTAATAAGTTTTAGATTCGGTTTAACAAATAAAAATACTTTACCACCTCTTCTATTGGTTCGAACCCTCTGAAAAAGGGAATAACCTTGTAAATTAACTGCCCAGTCATAAATTTCATCCAATCCCATGTTTTAGCATCGCCTGTGGTATCATACTGTTTGTTTGTAGCCTTTAATTCAAGTTCTCCCATTTTGGCTGTCGGGCTTCTTGCATTAGCAAGCATGCATTTATGTTTTTTTAGCATTATCTGTATTTAATATGGGTGTCTCCTTGTTTGCCAAACTCCCACTTCCCCCCCATTCTACCTCCATGATCTATTCTGTAAAGTTCATTATCGTTTTTTTGTCCCTTCCCCATCCTTCCTAGTTTAAGATCTTCTCCAACCTTTTTGATATCCGCCCCCCTAGCACAGAAGATCACTCTCCATTGGGGTGCAATCCATACCTAACATAAAAATAGTATCTCTCAGAAAAGGACTCCCAGTGCTCCAAATACCCAAACCCTCCTTCCTATACCACTTTCTTAGCCATACATAAACCTCCCTAAACTCCAACTGTCTCCTGGTGTAGGGTATGGCACTGGTAGTAATTCAGAAAATACTTACTTAGAGTTCCTTGCCTTAAACTGTGGGTCAAGATCCCTGAAATCCTTTTTATAGGATCCTCCTTTCTCTAACTTTGTCATTGGTGCCAACATGTACCAAGACCACCAGGTCAGTTCCAGCCCCACTGAATAACAATGCAATGTTATGCAACAGAGAATAACACTGAGGCAAACTATAGTAGCTTTTTGTTGACTGCTTAAGAGCGATTAACAAAGAACAAAGATTTGTGTAATCTCATTAATGCAAACCCAGTACATTACTAAAACAAAAGAGAAAGCTCCTAAATAGATGGCTTAAGAACGTCTGTTGAATAAGTGAAAACACATGCAATGTTATAATCTCATAAGAAGATGAATTTGACGTTACAAAAAATAATCTTGAGAAATATATTTATATACACTTTTACATAGAATTCAAAATATATTTCAGCTGTTTCTCTGTTGTACTGTACTAAACTGTCTTCTAGCAAACAGACAGTGACACTGGAATATAGGTCACTAATGTTGCACAACTAGACAGCAGGAAACAATGAATAACTATAAAAGTTATGGCCTTACTTAATATCCAAATTCCGTGCATGCATGAATATACAACATTTGTAAAGAGGCTGCTTTTTACATGATAGGTAACCTTACCACATACTTTCACTAATACGAATATACTCGCCTTGCTCTCAAAATGTGTCATACAATAGTTATTTTGCCCATATTTTAACATACCTTTATATTATTTTATAGTATATGCCTATATTGTTTAAGGTAGCACTTTAAATGAGCTAATGATAATTAGCATTGCATATTCAAATGTATGATAATGATCTCTCTTACATTAAATGGATATTGTTTGCTTTTATGGTGATATACTATATATTTGTGGGCGGAGAAAAAATAAAGCTTCCAATAACATTTATGTCTGAAAATTGCTCCTATTACCAGTCAAGGTGCAAGCTGATGTACAAGGGGGATATTTACTTAGCGGGTGTTTTAGCATTCACAGTTTTAGCCAAGGCATGTTTTGTAGTGAATAGAAAAATGAACTGCGCTTATATCACGTACAAATAGACTAGTAAATACAGTCTTAATTGCATTTTGTGAAATAATGAATGTAGTGAAAGCACAAGGCATAATAATAATCTTACATATTATATCAACTGTATGCGAATATTTGTAAATAACTTACAGTACTCATCTTGTATAATACCACAAATAGTTAGAAGGAGCGAGAGAGAGAGAGACAGAGAGAGAAAAAGAGACATACAGAGAGAGAAAGAGACAGAGAGAGAGAGAGAGAGAGAGAGAGAGAGAGAGAGAGAGAGAGAGAGAGAGAGAGAGAGAGAGAGAGAGAGAGAGAGAGAAAGAGACACAGAGAGAGAGAGAGAAAGAGACACAGAGAGAGAGAGAAAGAGACAGAGAGAGAGAGAGTCCCACACTTATTAACATCTACAGTAGAGGCAACTATTATTCTAACAAAAACCAGTGGCAATTCCCCAAAAGACCCAGGAAACACCCAGGTACATTCTGAATACATGCCTTAAACTTTCCTTAAACTAGCCCCAGCATTTCTGCATTGATTAATGGCCTATCAGATTAACAGCGGGGGGTCCCTGGCAGTCCCATTCAACTGAATGGGACTGCCAGGGATCCCTGCTGTGTTAATCCTATTGGTCGTTAGTCAATGCAGAAATGCCTTAAACGTGCCTCAAACTAGCCCAGAACATACCCAGCACATACCCAGCACATACCCAGAATGTAACCCGGCTAGTTTACAGCAAATGTTAGAATAAACGTTGCCTCTACTGTACATCAATGAGCTCGCAGCAGCCCTAGAATCCTCCTCAGCACCTGGGCTCAACTTGGTTGTAACTGAGATTAAGGGCCTCATGCACTAAGCGCTGAAAAAATGCTTTCGGCAAGTGTTGCCGATAGGCATGATTTTGGCTATTTGCCCTCGCAGTATTCAGTAAGGGCCGAATCCATTCCGATCCCTTCCGAATCTCTGTGAAAGCAAAACGCCGATGAGCCGGTGATAAAAAATCCTGGCTTCCGATAACCTGCCAATAGGCCGTTTCTGCTGATATGTGTTTGCAGCAGAGAGAGACCCGCCGCTCTCTCTGTGCAAACATCGGCAAAATAAAAACATATCAAAACAACTTTTACTGATAGTGTACATGTGCAGGGGGTCTCCGGAGCTGAACCGCATTGGTTTCAGGTCTGGGGACCCCCTGCTTCCCGAGATACAGGCCCCGTTATGAGGTGCCGGTATCCCTCTGAATTTAAAGGTCCCGATTACGTGACCGAGGAATGTAAACACAGCAGAGGGATACCGGCACCCCATAAAGGGGCCTGTATCTCGGGAAGCAGGGGGTCCCCGGACCTGAAACCAAAGCGGTTCAGCTCCGGAGACCCTCTGCACATCTACACTATGAGTAAAACACATATATATGTAACAGTGTTTCTGGCTAAAGCGGACCCAACCAATCTCACATTGGCCCCTGTGGTCTAACCAGTCCCCATTACATGGTAGTGTCTGGTGGTGCATCTGTTGGCACAGGACTCCTGAGTATCCCGCATGATGTTGTGTGGGGAATGTCAACCCAGACAGGCAGCTGAGGTAGTGTGCTAGAGTCCTACCTACATACAGTGCAGCGCCTCCACCTGATCAGGATCTCTGCGTCTGCAAGGAGATGGTTATGATGAGGAACTCCTTCTGGGTGGTGCCTTCTGCTGGAGAGTAACTTCAGTCTCACACAGTGGAGTTGATTTAGAACTGGACATCTTTATTGTCTTCATAGTATGGGCAAGCTGCCCTTCACAGCCAGCAACTCAGCCGCTCATCTTGGCTGGTACTTCCCTTTGAAAGGTATGCTGTTAATAAAGTGGAATCACCTTCTGTGCCTGGTCCCTGGACACAGTGTAGGCCCAGCCAGCCTGGCTGCTGCTGGGCCCTCAATTAGAGCAGTGTCACTAGTTGCTTCACAAGTACACTCTGGCCTTCTGCTCTGCTCAACCTTTTAGAACTCCTAACTTTGGGCAGTGCTGTGCCTTATATACCTCAGGAACCTGGCACATCTCTGATGTCACTAACGGTGGACTCAGAGCATGTTACCACTCCCCTTGGATACATATGACACCTCACCAGGGTGTGAGGGCAAACCTCCATGATCGATGCTGGCAACCCTGTACTTACCAGGCTTACTGCCAGCATGAGGGAAAACTGTAGGCAATTTAACAACATGGCTACATATAAATAAACAATCATTCCTTACCTTTGCGGCTATGGGCTATGGTAACGAAGCAGCATGAATGTATTTTTAATAATAGTGCACTGTGAGCAGGGGGTCCCCTGAGCTGAACCGCATTGCTTTGTGGACCAGGGACCCCCTGCTTCCCGAGTTACAGGCCCCGGTATGTGTCATCGGGTGGCAGTGTCGCCGCCATCTTTATAGCATCCCATTCGCGCCGTGCCCGCTATAAATATGGCAGCGACACTGTAACCGATGCCCCAAACCGGGGCCTGTAACTCGGGAAGCAGGGGGTCTCTGAGCCACAAATCAATGCGGTTCAGCTCAGGAGACCCTCTGCTTCCACACAATATTATTAAAATACATAAATGCTGCTTCATTACCATAGCGGATAGCCGCTAAGGCAATGAAGGGGTTAAGGCAGAATAACATGTTTATTGGGGACATTTGCCCCAATAAACATTGCAAGAAACAACATACACCCCCTGTGTATTTAAAATATATAAACACCAATCAATACATTAAATACATATAGCACTCACCCATTTCCGGCTGCCACAATGAAGGCCATCCTCATCTTCATCCTGTTCATGCCCCCTCCGCTGCTGCAAAACATACACAAGAATAAAAATATCCAATGTAATGTCCCCTAACCCCTTAATCACCATAGCGGTTAATAACCGCTACAGTCATTAAGGGGTTAACCCACCCTCACCCACCACTCGGGAGGCCTACATACCCTCCCACACTAACCCCCCACCCCATGAGGCCTAACCACCCTCACCCACTACCCACAAGGGAGGCCTACCCACATACCCTTGGGGCCAATACCCCCTTCCCCCACCCCCAGTACTCACAATAAAAACAATACACTGCCCCACAATAAGCATCATTCTATTTATTAAATACATTACCCACCCCCTGTGCCCCCCCATAAATACATTATTTATCCTTTTACATACAGGGTTCATACCCCAGCACCACTCGAGTCCCCAGCGGGCTGGTGGGTCACTTGACAGACCTACAGGGTACCAGCAACATGTTTCACACAGGTTCTGGAGGCCTGTTGGTGGGTCTCGCCAAGCACCATGGCCCCCAGGTGGTCTCCTTGGGTCACCGTGGGCCACAATTGTGTCCCCACGGTAGGCCCGCGGATGTCTGTGAGCCCCGGGTCAGACCCACAGGTGTCTGCGGGGCCTCGGGTGGTTCTCACGGGGGTCTGGGGAACTCAGGAGTGCTCACTATGGGTCTGTGGTGCCCCCACAGATGTGGGACCACCGGTTCATCCCCGCAGGTGTCACCTGTGGAACCACCAGCCTGATACCCGTGAGATACCCGAGGATACCGCAGGTGGTCTCCAGAGGTCTCACACAGAACCAAGGAACCAACCCTGAATGTAAAATAAATAAACCTGGCCTATACATTCAATACATACATAACCCCCCCCCCCAACACCTACAGTACAATAATGTGCCAAATAACTAATATCCAGATAGGGATAATAGATTATTTGCCCATTATTAAACACATTAACTAACATATTAAAATAAATAAAGTACTACTGACCTCATCAATAAGAAGCCCCCGTCGCCAGCAACATCCTTGTCTTTCGTTGCCCACAAAATACATAGCCAATACATAGCCAATACATTGCAATTACATGCAGATATCAATTAACCCCTTAAACACCGTATCGGATAATAACCGCAAAGGTAATTAAGGGGTTAAGCCACACTGGCCCGATACCCACCCTACACCCATTCATTTGTACAGTGGCTTCATCATGCAACTATATATATATATCGGCGGTTCTCTCCACCACCCATCTTTATTATGAAAAATGTGAGTTTCCTGATCACCTGTGTATAATACATATGTATAGTTCATACTATTTGCACTATTTGTGGTTTTCTTTATTTTCATATCATCCACTTCACTGAGAGGATACAGACTCCAGTTACACAAAGGGCTCCAGTCAGAGAGAGAAGGATCTCTGACATGCAGTGATTTTATACAATTTTTGTGAGTTCATTTCTTACGTTTTTTATATTTCTCGTAGCAGTGAATTACCATCTGCACTATATATATATTTATATATTTTTTTACATATCACGAGAAAAGAATATATATATATACACATATATTTCCTTAGGGAAAGAGCATACTGGGTAAATAATATAATAATTGTAATCAAAGTACTAAACCTATAAAGGGGCTCTAGAACACCCTGAAGGTGGGGTTTAGCATACAGAGACACTTCCCCCCTCCTCATTGGGTTGGCCCCAGGTATTTGTACTCACAAGTCCCCAGCAGCTCTCCCCAAAGCGTGCAACTGTGTCCAGGTCAGGAGAATCCAATGCAGTATGTGTGCAGCACACAGCAAAGAGAGAGAGAAGCAGGTCTGGCAAAAAAATAATCTCTTTAATGGGAAGCCATAAAATAGAGGGTTGCAACCCTTCTACGCGTTTCGTCCAGGTTTCGAAATGCGTTGGAAGTAGATTCTAATCCTTGTGAACTAAGGACATCCTGCTCCCCCCTGCCACTGCCGGGATCCGATCTTTGGGAGAACTGAAAAGCGCGACTTACGATACATCAATTCGCAGCGTGCTGACGTCATTGACGGCTGGACTGTGCGACGTCTGGAGTTCCAAACAACGGAGCACTCGAACCTCCGCATTACCTTTACCTAAGAGCTCCTGCCTGATCCATCAGCATTAGATCCGGACACTCTGAGTAGCAGCCACTCCACGGGTTTATCTCTGGGCACCATCCTTGGGTACAAGTGTGACGATCCAGAAACTTACCCTACCTTAGGTTCACCTGATGACACCTTGCTGGAGAGGAGTGTTCCTGTTAGTTGGCGCTCGGGTAACAATATCCCTTGACATGCAGTTTTAATTCTAATCTGATGTACGCAGACTACATACCGTGTATTTTGTTCATCCAATAATATTATTTTAATGCACTATGAGCGTTGTGCGCTGTTTTTTGTGTTTTTCTCTACACAATTGGGAGCCTGAGATTGGGGGCTACCCATGTGCTCTTCCCTTCGGGGGAGAGTGAGTGTGGACCATACCTCTGCCTCTGCTAGGGAGGTGGGGAAGCGCTAGGAGGGCTGCTGGTGCCCTTGGCCCGTAGTGGCAGTCCAGGGACCATTATCCAGTGAATGCTGACAGACTGTATCCGGCAGAAGACTGCTGAGTAACTGTTACTGCAGAGAGTAGTAATAAACCCGTTCCTTTTTGCACTATACTTCCTGTCTGGTGCGTGACCTTACTGGGGAGAGAGATAATAGTTCTACCGTGGAAGATCACCTTCAGTTGCTGGAGTCCACGGCAGATGGAGGCGCTGCACTGCTAAGTAAATGTGGGGTATGAACCCCAGAAGATTGTTCCTGTGTCCCCTCTGCCATCGGTGGATGACTCAGCCCTCCTTTTGCCAGCAGGTATATGCACCATACACCCTGTAACGGCCCCTATCTGCGATTGGGTGGGGGGAAACACTGTTACACAAAAATATACATAAAACAATAAACAGCAATCCCTGTGTAAAGGCTAACTTACTTCCCCAGTCCCTCTCTGCAAGGCTGGGGGGAAATCCCCTTACCCCCTTATCACCCCAAAATCTCAGCGGTACCTTAATGCAGGTGACCCTTCAGGTCAGTGGTGTCCGGGTAGGTGTCTGCTTGAGGGTCCAGGCATAGAGGTCTGGTCCCCTTTTGTCTTGCTTCCAGAGCACAGCTCTCCTTTTCCTTCTGTCAGCTCCCTTGTGAGCTAAGGAATCTTCTTCCCGTTTCTCAGACCAGGCTTTATCTAACAGTCCTAATCAGGTAGGTGGAGTCTGGTTGATTGCCTGTGTCCAATTAACCAGCACAATGCTGGATTTAGAGGCAGTTTCCCTCAAACAGTGATAAGTACCTGTTACAGTCTGCTTCTGGGATCTGAACCTAGAATGTTCTATCCTCACAATATATACCCATAGTGACATCACTGGTCACTATGACGACTAGGGGAGGGGTATGACATTCTATTTACTATCCTTACTTAGTGAAATCACTAGGCACCTACTAGAAGGTGGGTATGGCTAGGTTCTGCCAAGTCATTCTACCCCATGTGTTGGATAGAGGCGATACACTGTAGCCATACCTGCAGTCAGGGTCGCAGACAGCTTTCCCGGGGCCCAGGACTAATGTTTCCACCGGGGGCCCCCACCCACATGTTGGAAGCCTTACGAGCATCCCCCCCTCCATTTTCTATTACACCCCCCTTCTCCCACACCTCCTTGCTCTCACTCCCCTCTTACACTCCCCATCACGCTTTCCTTCTGCCTTCCTCTTACACCCCCACCCCTATCTATCTATCTATCTATCTATCTATCTATCTATCTATCTTGTCCCCACACTCAATAACCCCCCTCCCCAATATATGCACACACACACAGTGACACACCCACACACACACAATAAGCCCCCTTCCCCAAACACACAAACAAGTCATCTCCCCCCCTTGGGAAGGGTAAGGTGCCAGGAAGGGTGGTATAATGGGGGCCTGGAGCATGTGGGCTTATCTGTGACCCTTGGATGGACCTGCTGGAGAAGCATGGCCAGTACAAGGCAGAGCCCCGCAGGCCTGCGGAGGCCTGGTGAGGGGATGACAGATGGGTGGTGCTGAGGGAAGGGGAGGGCCCATTTTACCTGCAGGAGAGTGATAGATGGGAGGGGCCAGGAAAGGGAAGGGCCCGGTTTGCCTGCAGAAGAGGAGAGAGCGGAGGGATAGATGGGTGGGGCACAGGAAAGGGGAGGGCCCGGCTTGCCTGCACAGAGGGAACTGCAGGGTTGCCGGCAGGGAGGCTGGGCCCCTTGACTTGCCGGGCCTGGGACAGCAGTCTTATCTGTCCCCCCTTCTCGGCGCCCAGCCTGCAGTTAACCCTCTAGGGCGCTTAAGTAAATAGTTTTCCCACAGTGGTGCTACATCTGTATTTATTTGAATTGGCAACATGCTCATGAGCGGTATGTTTGGTAACACACATGCGTATGTGCATTAATTGAAACGTGCATTATATTTATTCCCAATGCGCATGTGTAACATCTCAGTGAAACGATAATCCCCGTTCATTCAGCAAACGTAATATTGCCAGTTTGGCGAACGGCCACTATTTTTGCATATCATTAGCTTTGAGGATACCTGTTAAACGGAGGGAAACTAACAGACTTTACTCATTTAGGCAAAGTCACGTTAGCAGGCAAAATTTTACGGAGCTTTTATTATCTACCCCATAGCATTTTCTTTAAGGAGGATGCAATTAAGAGTACAACATTTCTGACCTTGAGGAGCCTTACATTAGGTAAGGGAGTTGTACTTTATATTTTCCCTTGCAAGCATGGAGACACAGAAAGTTGCTATACATCGAGTGCTTCCTCTTACGTCTTTAATTTTCAGATAAAAAAAAATGAGGGCTGCACTATTTTTCCTTTAGTTTGGTTCAGTGCATATAATACAGATTGTAAAACAACATTAAGAGAAATCAGGATGCTAAATATATTTAGGAATACTTTGGTTTCCTTGGTCGAAACTACAGCATTATAACAGCAGTGGCCAAGTAAAGCTCTGACAAACTTTGAGCCTATGTATTAAACACTGCAAATGGCTTTTTGCTGCAATATTGGCGCACAGAAATCTAATTTTTAATTTTGTTTGTGTGCGCCCATGTACTAATCTGAAATTTCTCAATCTGTGCCAGCAATGGCAAAAAAAAAAAATGTTTCTTTCATTTTGGCGCACAGAAATCGACTGCGCTTGGGGTACAGATGTTATTGGAATGTGCTAAAAAAAATGTTTGTGTGCCAAAAAAAAAAGTTCAATTTGTTAATGTAGAATTAAGTTGCAATGTATCAACTGTGGCAGGATGACCGTGGTTAGTGAGGAGGCAACACAATTCTTCCACTGAAATAAAATGCTGGCGGTTTTATTTGTCCAAAAATATAACAAAACAATGGGCGCTCTGTCCTTTTAAGTAAAACAAAATATAACCAAAAGCCTATCCCTGTTGGGGGAACTAACTAAACAAAAGTTCAGTCTATCTTCCTGGCTAAACTAGACCAGACCAACAATATTCTGTAACACCACTTGGCGCCTTACCTGGGAACTTTATTCCCCTCGGGACAGCATAAATATGAGTCAGTCAGTCAGTCAGTCAGTCAGTCAGCTCTACTCTGTCCTCTCTCAGTGTCTGAGAGACTGCTGCTCCAGAGGCATTTCCTCTTTTAAAAGCAGGTGAGCTTACTTAATTAGGATCACCTGTGGACTGCCTAATCAGTGGGGTTAACTCCTCGCATACTGGAAAGCAGGCATACTGCCACCGCCTACTAATGTATACAGAGTCTATGACTGTCACACAACCCAACAATGTATTTGATGAAGCACAGATATTTTATTATTATTATTCAAGTTATAAAATGTATTATTTTCACTGTATGGCTATTATAAAGAATATCACACTAATCATTTATATTTACTAACTAGTTATAAATATAAAAAACACATAATTCAGTTTTAATTTAAATTGTATCAATAAGGTATTCAACATGATGGGATGCATCAAAAAAATGATTTCATACAACAAATGATGCATTATTACTTTTACCACTGAATTTTTTTAAATAAAATCTTAGCACATATTGTAGGTCCCTTCAGAAAAGATACACTAGAGATGATGATGCCATATAAGAATAGCAAGACATTCTAACACAATAGTGGTCTGTCTACTGGGAATACCTGAAATATTTTCACAGTTGTTAGGGGAATTCTGCATGTTAACTAGTATACTAAATAGTAGTGATCATTTGAACCATTAAGGATCCTTAATTCCTTGATTATTCACTTAATCATTTCCATTACCTCCCCATTAGAAATCATTATGAGGGCAATTACTAGATTTGTGGGAAGGCTTTCAATGTAATTGTGCATTTTCACATTAGCTCATTTGAGATTCTTTTGGACATTCCTCTTTCATTGTTCTTTCTTAAGTACTCCACAAAACATTTAAATTGCAATTGTAAAAATCTGAGTAGTTTGCCTGAATTTGTATGTACTGTACTTTTTAGATATAAAATGTTATTGCCCTACGCCCGCCCCACACATTGTATTGCACTACAGCATATGTTGGTGCTATACGGAAAAAAAAAGATAATAAAAATAGTGCTACGCTTTGTCAAAGTATAATGCAAATATAATGCATCAGATTTGTCCAAGAAGAACATCCTATTGGTTGCAATGGGAAGACTTGTCCTTGATAAATCTGGTGCAGTACTTTTTCTCCGTTTTACAGCCAGGGGAATGTGATAAATCGTCCCCCATTTTCCTCTGTAAAATTGAATAAATCATGCTGGTTACAATTAGGAAAAAGTCTAAGCATCTTAGCTGATTTTTGCTATTAGTGAATATTATTATACCCGGGGATCCATTGGTGGATGTGCATGATAACACACCCCCCTCCCCTTTTTTTCTCTCTCTCTGACATGGATTTATGTCTTAAAAATGATGTTTAGATTTGTTAGCCATTGTCGTGGCCAGAAGACTGCCCTCGCAGTATTATGCTCAGTGATTTAAGTGTAATGCTATTTAGGGTTGAGTGACACTATGGGGCCTATGCAATAAGCCTCGATTAGACACTTATCGGCAGGTTTTCACATTCGTGCAATTCTAGTAGCCTCGAGTAGGTTATCAGGAGTTAAATCGAGGCTCTAGAATGGCGATTTCCTCTCAAAATCCTCCCGCCAGTAAAAGTTGGCGTGAAGGTGTTGAGAACCTGCCGATAAGGCGGCAAGAAAAGACTTATCGAAAATTTAGAGCCTAGCAGTCCCGGAGCAAAATCTTGGTTCCCCACCAGGGGTGTCATCAGTGAGTTTTTAGTAGTCAGATTATTTCGGAATTTGGAGGACTCCCAGACCTCTAGCGAGTCCACCACGGCTTGGAGCGGTAGCGCTATCCCGTTCTTACTTTTTTTTGGAAGCCAAATCAGGTTGTGCAGTTCCACCGGGGCACAACATTCCTTTTCCAGTGCCACCCACCTTCTCTTATTTGGGTCTGAGTGCCACTGTACAATTTGGCATAATTGGGCTGCTTTGTAATATTCCATCAAGCCAGGTACCGATAACCCCCCTCTCGTGACTGGCCTTGTCAAGATATTTTTTGCAATTCGTGGGCTTTTTTTGTTCCAAATAAATTGAGTGATATGCGACTGCAGCAAGAGGATGTCAGCTTGAACCAGTGGTATTGGGAGGGCCTGAAACAGATACAGCATTCTAGGCAGGAGATTCATTTTTATACTGTTAATCCTTCCAAACCAAGAGATGCCATAACCCGCCCAAACCCTGAGATCCTCTCTCAGTGTCTTTATTATTTTGGGGAAGTTGGCTTTGTATAACAATTTGTAATCTTTTGTGATATATACCCCTAAATATTTTATCGCTGAGGTTTGCCATTTAAAATTGAAATTTAATTCCAGTAGTTTTTCAACCGATTTTGGTAAATTTATATTGAGGGCTTCAGATTTAGTTTGGTTAATTTTGAACCCCGAAATTTGTTTAAACTTCCTCAGGATCTCGAAGACATTGGGCAGGGAGATGTGAGGTTTGGATAGCGTCAAAATCACGTCGTCAGCATACAGCGCCACCTTATGCTGCTGCTCTCCCGCTGCAATTCCTGAAATATCTGGGCTTAGTCTAATGTGGGCTGCGAGGGGTTCAATGCATAGGGCAAATAGTAAAGGTGACAGGGGACACCCTTGCCTCGTTCCACTGTGGATGTTAAAGAGCTCTGAGGGAAAGCCCTGGTGTCTCACTCTCGCCATAGGCTCGTTATAGAGTGCCCAAATTGCGTCTAGCAGACATCCCCCGAAGCCAAATGCCCCCAGCGTCTCTTTTAGGTAGGGCCAGTCGATCCTGTCGAAGGCTTTCTCAGCGTCTAGACTTAATACCATTGACAGGATATGTTTCTTCCTGGCCAAATCGATCAAATCTATTATCCACCTGGTATTGTCTGCCGCTTGCCTACCGCCTATAAAACCTACTTGATCCGGATGTATCAACCCGGGAAGGACGATGCCCACCCTGTTGGCTATAAGTTTAGAGAAATTTTTTATATCTGAATTAATCAGGGATATAGGCCGGTAGCTCTTGCAGTCTGCAGAGTCCTTTCCGGGTTTATGGATCAGTGAGATGGACGCCTGGAACATCTGCGTCGGGAAGGACGCCCCTGCAAGTATCTCATTAAACAATTTCAGAAGGTGGGGAGCTAAAATTTTGCTATATTTCTTATAATATAAATTTGAGAAGCCGTCTGGTCCTGGGGCTTTGGCCGGCTTGAGGGAGTTTATTACCTCCGTTAGCTCCTCTAGGGAAAAGTTCCCTTGCAGCGTTTCTCTTTCCACCCTGCTCAATGTAGGTAATTTTGCCTCTTTGAGAAATTTCCTCAATATCTCTGTGGTCTTTTGTATGTGGCTGACCTTATCTCCGCCGTAGAGCGTGGCGTAGTATTGTTTAAACACTTCTACGATTTGTCTAGGGTTGGAGGTAAGGTCCCCCCCTTGGGCTCTAATTGCTGCTATACGGAAATTTGGAAGTTTGTTTTGGAGCTTATTGGCAAGAAGGGTATCTGGCTTGTTGGCTTTTTCGTAAAATTTGCGCTTAGACCAAGTCAACTCCTTCTCGGCCTGGGAGGACAACACGAAGTTCAGCTTAATTTTGGTGTCTGATAGCTCCTTCCAATGTCCACCATTTTGGTTTCTTTATGCTGAACAGTGAGGCGTGCTAACTTCTCCTGCAGCTCTATTATCGTTTTCTCTTTCTCTCTTTTCCTCCTAGCGGCCAAATTCATTAAGATCCCTCTAAGGGTCGCCTTATGGGCTTCCCAAAGTGTGGAGTGTGAAGTAACGCTCCCTTCGTTTTCCTTAAAATATTCCTTGATCTTTGCTCCAATCTCCTCTTCAGTTACTGGGGATTTTAACAGGAGCTCGTTCAGCTTCCAATTTGCTCCGAGTCTGTCTACAGCGCTTAATGTGCACCGCAGCTCTATTGGTGCGTGGTCTGACCATGAGATACAATGAATCTCTGTATGGCCGACCACTGAGACCACTCTATTTGACACTAGGAAGTAATCTATCCTGCTGTATCTGCTGTGGGGATGGGAAAAGAACGTGTATTCGCGTGCACCTGGGTGCTGTTCTTTCCACACATCCACAAGTTGACAGTCTTGGAGGCCCTGTTGTAGTGTTAGTACGTCCTGTCTGTGGGCCGTATTAGTCCCTGTACATCTGTCTAAGTCTGGGTCTAGTGCGCGATTAAGGTCTCCCGCAAGGATAATAGTGCCTTTCGCCACCTTATGCAATTTATTGAAGAAGTTCATGAAGAATGACTGATTTTGCTCACAGGGGGCATATATGGAAGCTAAAGTTAGGCTTTGACCCTGTATCGTGCCAATCAATATAATAAATCTGCCCTCTCTATCAATGTGTGTCTTGCTGACTTCCAGCGCTAGTCGATTGTGCACCACTATGGCCACTCCCCTTTTCTTCGCCGAGGCCAAGTAAACTATTCGGTAATTTTTATCTAGATACTTTGGATAATTTGTCTTTGAAAAGTGAGTTTCCTGCAGGAAAATTAGGTCGGCTTTTCTGCGATTATATTCCCTAAACGCTATTCGACGTAAGCGGGCTATTGAAACCTTTAATGTTGTGAGATATCATTATCAGTTCTTTACTCATCTGGGCTATCCGGAGATGCTGCTTCGGTATCGAGTGTGGGCGCTGTCCACGTGTAGTCCGTTGGACTGGATGCTGCTTCAGCGGGTTTGCTTTCCTTTCTCTGCCACTCCCAGGGGATAGGGATGCTGGAGGGGGGACAGGAAAACACAAAGGGGGGGGGGGAGGCTGGGAAACAACTAGACAACCATACATATAACAAATAAACATTGTCCCCAGAACCCTTTGGTTTGTGAACAGGGGGGCGGAGCGCATTTCCCCCTCCTGCTCCTTTCCCCCCCTGCTCGTTCACCCAAGGGACTTTGCCGGTGTCCTGGGACGAAACCGCCCCATTACCCGACGGTAGGCACATGCGAATTCCGGAACCGGCCCCCTCCCTCCCACCCCGGTCCCACTCCTCAATGTCTTCTGAACTAATAACTTTCTTAATTAACATTGTTCCAACTTTGCCTAGTCAATCATATTACAGGACTACATTGCCCACAATGGTGTGCAAGAACTGAATTAAATAACTCTGAGCAAGCGATCGATTACAGGAGAACAGGTCGATCTGCAGTTTAGCTAATCACTTGTCAGTGTCCAGATTGTATTGATGCACATATTGAATGGGAAAAAATATATGTATATTTAAAAATGGCAGCTTGAACTGCAGCTTTAATTGAGAATCCCTAGAATAGAAGTGATGTGGGACATACAAGAACTTTCAGGGATAGAAAAAGTAGGCTAGTGCCTTCACTATTTTACTATGCCGTCTCTTGTAACTCATTTTTTTTCTTGTGCGTTTAATTTTTATTTCCTTAATATACAGGTTATATTTCTATTTATGTTAGTAAAATCTATTTAAATTATGAGTCTGTTCAAAGAGACCTCTAAACCAGTTGGGTCTACTCTTCAGTTTTTACCTCACCAACAAATTAACCATTATCTCCAGGTATGAATCACTCAGATACATAATTGGTAATTTCCTCGCTTTTATTTGTGTGACTATGATCCATGATCTTCCTTTTATTTACATTTTTGGAAGAATACTTTTATGTAGGAGCAGGGGCGGATTGTTCTATTGGGTGATTGGGCTTGACCCGGTGTGCCAGTGCCTCGGCTCCCAAGCAGCGGCGGCTGACAACTCCCCATGCAGTAACTCTTGCAGTTACTGTCTACAATCTTCTCCCTCCTCCTGTCAGCGTCGGAAGTTGGATCCAACTTCCACCTGCCCAACCAGAGGAGGGAGCTAGAGGAGGTAAGATTGTTGGGGTGGGTGTGACTATGTTGGAGTGAGTGAAATGGGGGAAGAGAGAGAGGGGGGAGTGAGAAGGGGAGGGTAGGGTAAGGGAGGAAGAGAAAGAAAGGGGCGTGTAAGTGGGGCTTGATTACAACAGTTGAACTGATTGCCGGAGGAGAGCAGAGGGTCTCTGTAAGGCTGCGGTCCCAGTAACAGCCTGTGCGCACGGCGCGGCGTGCACTGTGTGTGTAAGCACCGCCCCTCAATGGGGCTGGGCCCAGTACGCACCGTGACGCTGAAGGTGCAGCCGCGCCGTGCTGCAGGGTTTTTCCCAACTCAATCAAATTGAGTTTACTCCTAGCGACGGAGGCGTGGCCATGCCCCCACCGGTGGTTCACCCAATGAGGGCGAACCAGCCGCGTGACGTAATGGCCACGCCCCGCAAATCCCAGACCACGCCCCCTCCCGTCGCAAGATTCTCCTCTCCTCACAGACCGCAGATCGCGGTTAGCGCTGTGCACGCGCCGCCCCCCCCGCCGGGCGCGCGTGTCACAGGCATTACTGGGACCGCAGCCTAAGTATCTCTTACCTTCTCCGGAACGAGATCTCCTCCTGCAGCGTCACATTGTCATGGCGGCCGAACGTCAAATGACACAGCCAAGTAACATGACAACATGTTGCCATGACGTGACATCATATGACACCACGTCATGATGCCACGTTGTAGGAGGGCCGCTATGGAAGAAATTGCCTGGGTCGATATTAGCCTGCAATTCACCCCTGTGTAGGGTTGACTCACACTTCTAGTCAGATTATCAATCCTACTTCAGTCTGTTCCTACCAGCAGGCTCTAAACTGTGGCAGTATCCACCAGCCTTAAAGCAGAAGATCCAGGTGGGGGTCTTCTCTGAAAACCTACACTGTCATAGCAATGCTTTGTTTCACTGTTTAATGCAGCATGTTGGTTTTCAGGGAATTGTTACTCACTTAGATCTAAAAACTCTTTCTTTAAATCTCTACAGACTTCTTCTCCAGGTCTTCTCTGGTAATTATCAACATTACAGGGCTAGAAAAAAAGTACTTGCGCTTGCATCAGATTTAAGAAATCCTTTAATTTGACCTAGATTGTTAGTTGAATAAGGCAAAGTTTCTTTTACTGTAAGAAAAGGAAAAATAATTAAGGACTACAGGGCTGTATTCCAAATGCTGTGATTCCGCTTCCTAGTTCTTGAAAACATTTTATACCCATTCATTGGACAGTGCTTATCTCTTCTACAGCACCGGAAAGCTGTTTCACTGCATGTTGACTAAGGGTCAGATGTAGAATGTGATACAGCCGCTTATGTGTGGGTGTTGTGTAACATATTACTGTAATGTCTTGTGCACATACATGGGAATAATTGTAACTTTGTCTCATAGTTTTCCATTTCCCCATACCTCTCCTTATGAATTATTCTAGGTATTTATGTGGATTCTATTGAATACTAATTAAAGATAAAATAAATAAATAAACGCCTTCTTCACTGAGCATTCTTCCAAGGCAAATCATTAGTTGGTAGGATAACTAAATTCCTAGTGAATTGTGCAAAGTATTATGCAACCTGTCATTTATCCAGCTGAGGCGTCAATATGGAAACAATTAGACATGTACATGTCTCTTCCATTTTGAAAGAGGAATAAATACATGGGCTACAATTGTACTTTATTGTGTTAGTCTTGCGCTTGTTTGAGGTACTGTAACTCTCAATGTATTACTTCCTGGCAAAACATTTGATAAATAAATAAATAAATAAATAAAGTACTTGTATGTCATTCTGTTTATGTAATTGATGTCACTCTGTACCCCTGCTGAACTGTGCTGCAGAATATGTTGGCGCTTTACAAATAAGCGATAATAATAATTCAGGCGTGTAGGATTATCTGTGTTGCTGCATTGCTAATGTTGGCTTTCCGTTTTCTTTTTCCATACAATTACAGTCAATATTTAATCTACAGGATATTAGAAATATAGTTCCAGGTAAGTGAGACCTAAATATAGGGTTCCCCCAAGAAATTCCATCTGTGTTCACACCTGAAAAGCAATAAATGAAACAAAATGACAGCTAATGTGTAGTTCTGTACAGCAATTTTTTCTTAGACTTGTCACGATTCCCGAGGCTGTGCATATCAGCAGACTTACTCAGAACCTTTCTCAATGCACCCAGCTCCTTGAAGTTCGTAGCGATATAAAAGGAATAAGTAGACAGTGTTCTACGGAATTTATATATAACAAAACACTTAATTCTTTGAGCAGGATGCATTTTTGCTTACGGCATCTGTTTATGCCATCATGCTATTGATTAGGTGTAAATGTAATGTTATAGTTAGGCATTTCGGTGTTTGGTGTTTATGTTTTTGTAAAATCAGTGTTCACTATTTTAGTTTTTCCGGTGATGTAATATATATATATATATATATATATATATATATATATATATATATATATATATATATATATACAGTGTTCGACAATCCTATACATTTACACGCCCGGGGCGAGAGGATTTAACCTCCAGGCGAGTAAATATTGGCCAAAGCAGCACACGTGTTTTTTTTTTTAAATTTCCCTGCTCGCGCTGAAATTATCCCTGCTCGCACTGAAAAAAAAAAAAAAACTTCCCTGTTACCTGACTGCTGATTGGCACACGCTCCCAGGCTTTGTGGGCGCGCGGTCAGGCTCTATATGAGCCCGCCCCCAACGAGCGGCCATTCTTTCTGGCCGTAGATCTGTTGGAGAGTAAGTACTCTCCAATCCTCCATCTTGCGGCCTCTCTGCTCCTTCCCTTCAAGCCCCCTTACTCCCCGCTTCCCGCGCGGGGCAGGAGATGGTAGTGAGGACGTCCCCCCTTTTCTCCCTGTCCCCGCTTACCCCGACTTCCCGCCGATCCCCGCGCGGGGCAGGAGATGGTAGTGGGGGTGTCCCCCCTTCTCTCCCTGTCCCCGCTAACCCCGGCTTCCCGCCGATCCCCACGCGGGGCAGGAGATGGTAGTGGGTGTGTTCCCCCTTCTCTCCCTGTCCCGGCTTCCCGCGCGGGGCTGGAGATGGTCACGGGGGGGCGAGCGGGGCAGTGGTGGTGCTCGGTCGCGCGGCCTTTCCTCTTCTTCCCCCTGTCGTGTGTATGCATGGGTGTGTGTGTGTGTGTATGTGTATGCATGTGTGTGTGTGTGTGTGTGTGTGTGTGTATGTGTGTGTTTGTGTATGCATGAGTGTGTGTGTGTGTGTATGTATGGGTGTGTGTGTGTGTGTGTGCATGGGTGTGTGTGCCTGGGAGAGTGTGCCTCCCCCCCCCCACCCTGCCGTAACAAATTTTTATGCTGTCAACAGTTATTCCTAATGTATTTGTCCCATTCTACACCCAGTCAGTCACCCACCCCAGTCAGTCACCCACCCCAGTCAGTCACCCACCCCAGTCAGTCACCCACCCCAGTGAGTCACCCACCCCAGTCAGTCACCCACCCCAGTCAGTCATCCACCCCAGTCAGTCATCCACCCCAGTCAGTCACTCACCCCAGTCAGTCACTCACCCCAGTCAGTCACTCACCCCAGTCAGTCACTCACCCCAGTCAGTCACTCACCCCAGTCAGTCACTCACCCCAGTCAGTCACTCACTCAGTAACCCAGTCAGTCACTCAGTAACCCAGTCAGTCACTCAGTAACCCAGTCACTCACACACCCAGTCACTCAGTAAACCACTCACCCAGTCACTCACTCACCCAGTCACTCACCCAGTCAGTCAGTAACCCAGTCACTCACCCAGTCACTCACCCAGTCACTCACCCACTCAAGGTCAGTCACTCACCGTCAGCCACCCACCCACCCAGTCAGCCACCCACCCAGTCAGCCACCCACCCAGTCAGTCAGTCAGCCACCCAGTCAGTCAGCCACCCAGTCAGTCAGCCAGTGAGTCAGCCATCCAGACAGTCAGCCACCCAGTCAGTCAGTCAGTCAGCCACCCACCCAGTCAGTCAGCCACCCACCCAACCAGTCAGTCAGTCAGCCACCCACCCAGTCAGTCAGTCAGCCACCCACCCAGTCAGTCAGCCACCCACCCACCCAGTCAGTCAATCAGTCAGCCACCCACCCAGTCAGTCAGCCACCAAGTCTCTCTCTCTGTGTATCACCCACCCTCTGTGCGCGTGTGTGTCACCCACCCTCTCTCCCCTCTGTGTCTCTCCCACACTCTCTCTCTCTCTCTCTCCCACACTCTCTTTCTCTCCCACACTCTCTCTCTCTCCCCACACTCTCTCTCCTCCACACTCTCTCTCTCTCCCCCACACACTCTCTCTCTCTCCCCCACACTCTCTCTCTCTCTCCCCCATACTCTCTCTCTCCCCCACACTCTCTCTCTCCCCCACACTCTCTCTCTCTCCCCCACACTCTCTCTCTCTCTCCCCCACTCTCTCTCTCTCTCTCCCACACTCTCTCTCCCCACACTCTCTCTCTCTCTCCCCCACACACTCTCTCCCCCACACTCTCTCTCTGCCCCACACTCTCTTTCTCTCTCCCACACCCTCCCTCTCTCTCCCACACTCTCTCTCTCTCTCTCTCTCTCCCACACTCTCTCTCTCTCTCCCCCACTCTCTCTCTCTCCCCCACTCTCTCGTTCTCTCCCACACACACTCTCTCTCTCCCACACTCTCTCTCTCCCACACTCTCTCTCTCCCACACTCTCTCTCTCCCACACTCTCTCCCACACTCTCTCCCACACTCTCTCCCACACTCTCTCTCACACTCTCTCTCTCTCTCTCACAAACTCTCTCTCTCACACTCTCGATCTGGATATCTTATTTACCCTATATATCTTAACTGCCCTATACTACACCGAAATAACCTATACTGCTTTCTTCCAGATCTGACTCAAGCTTCACACGGAAGACATCGGAATCCCCCCTAACCCAGAAGACAGGTAGGGAACACATCCCCTCCAATAACACTGTGGGAATGAGGGTACCTGGACATTGAGGGATTGCGTATCAGGCAAGATCCCAGGCGGGATTGCTGCTTTAGATATTGTGAAGCGGGGAGGTCCAGACACTGGTTAAGGGGTTCAGGAAATTAGTCATTCACACCTGGCTTTTATTTCTAGATCCGACATTTACGCACACACACACACACACACACGTAACAAGGACTAATTGTAGTATAATGTAATACAATAAATACATTTATGTCAAAAACGAATGTTCTG
The DNA here is from genome assembly GCF_040206685.1 of Ascaphus truei. Taxonomy (NCBI): domain Eukaryota; kingdom Metazoa; phylum Chordata; class Amphibia; order Anura; family Ascaphidae; genus Ascaphus; species Ascaphus truei. The sequence continues at coordinate 225,571,365 of NC_134486.1, read as the reverse complement.
ACTAGGAATTTATTAAATATATTTTATTAATATATTTTATTTTAAAGCGGGGTTGGGGGCGGGACTATGGCGGGGGTGGGGTTGGGGCGGGACTAGGTGGCGAGTAGAATTTTTGGTTGGGCGAGTAGATTTTTGGGTGATTTGTCGAACACTGTATATAGATATAGATATAGATATAGATATAGATATATATATATATATATATATATATATATATATATATATATATATATATATATATATGTATATACATATCATGTGTTTATCCTCATAAAAGCAGTTGCATTTAGTTCAGCATGCAGGTAAGAAGTTAGGTAATTGTCCCATGGATTATGGTGAGTTTTAGACACAGACCCTCTGGTGAAGTGACGGTATCTCCAGAAAGAAGAGGCAGAGGCCGCAGAATGGGGCCGTCGCACCCATAAACGCTAAGTGCCTCAAAAAGACGGCGTTTTGGGGGGCTCTCCCGTATCTCCCTCCCACGATGCAATTCAACTTTGGCGTACGAACCAATGGACACAGGGGGAGGGTAGACAGCTGACTCCCGGCCTGCCCAAGTCAGGTGGAGAAAGCAGGGCTGTGCAGTTGGATCTAGGCAGCCGTAAGGGTGGACTGACAGCAGAGCATTGCTGAGCGGGGTGTGGGAGGCCAGCCGGAGTCGGCCTGCTAAGGGTCTCCCCCCATTCTAAGTGAAGGAGCCACAGGTCCATCTGCATATGTGGGCTAGTGACTGGCTGACAGTTTTTTTTTACACGTTTTTAAATAACAATAAAGCTGCAACCTAATTTTACTTCCACTAAAACTGTGTTGGCTCCATTTTTCAGGTGGGATAAAATTGAAGGGTAGGCACATTAAGCCTGTAATGCATTGAGGAACTAGTTTGATGAGTTACTGAACTACCGTTTTAGTGGCACATTTGATTTGCATTTTGCATAACCTGCTGTGTTTTGTAGCTGGAGGGGAATGATCTAATTAGCAAACAATGTTGTAAGCGATTTTTATGTGTGTGCTCGCAGCTCCTGTGTACATGCTTGTCCCATATTGCTTGTGAGCTTGAATATACATCTGTGAGATAGAGATCTGTACCTGTGAGAAAAAGAGAGAGTTGGGATGTTTTGACGGCCCTTCCCTTTTTCAGTAGTTTCACTCAACCTCCACATTGTGCTTTCGATGGAACTGTAACCTGATATGTTCTCATGATACAAAACCTCACTCTTCAGTCCCTCCCCAACCTATTCTGCATTTATTAACATAAAAGAAGTTGAGACAATCCCAAAGAAGATGTGGGAGGAAGGAAGACAGAGGTGATTATTTAAACTGGAAGATGGGAACAGAAGGGATGTGAGCAGGCCTGAATTATCCACTGGGAACAATAGGCATAATGCCCAGGGCCTACGAAAAAGTTTTAGGCTCCCAAAAATCTCAAATTACTCAAAAATTATAAAAAGAAAACTGCTTTCATTGAAATACTTTACAAAACCTTTTTATTATAATAATACATCTACAAATGTTGAAGTATATATACATCTAGCATTGCTTCCCCTCCCTCTGGGAGATTTTGCATAGGCTACAGGTCTGTGTGGTGCTGGTTACCTGTGAGGGTCCAGGAGAGATGTTGTGGGGCACAGGACAGTCTTTAGGTGATCCTCAGGTTCTTTTCATTGGTGGCAGCACCTCCAGTCACAGTAGGCTCCAACAGAGCTGGAGGCAATCCCTACCATGACAGTCTTTTCTCCTATACTTCTGTCCAATTAACTGCGACTTAGTCAGAAGTATATAAAAAGGGTCTTTATTTGGTGCAGCCATTGCCGGTGGTATTACAGCTTTTGCATACTTGTGGAGAATGGGTTCCAGACCCCTAGATGGTGCGGTCCAGCAGATAATGTTCAGGCCTTGTGCTATGCAGAGATCTTCAGCTCCTCAGACCCAGAAGGGACTGAGCTCCTCCCTCTTCCCCGGCTGGGAAGAACTCTAATTTAAACTGTCTCTATAATTTGGAATGCATCCTCCTTAATGCAGAGAGGGGAGGGCACAGGGTCTACACCATGATTGGCTGTAACACAGACCCAGCGTCAACTCCTCTCCTGCCCCTCCTGCGTGAGGGGGGGTAAATCCCACAGGGTAGTAGCCGGTCACTAGCTACTAGGACTTACGTGACAGAAAGGCAGAAAACCTATATATTACTGTTGCGGCAGTTTTTATTCTAACACATCGCCGTTTTTTCCCTGGCTTTTTGCTTGAATGCGACGCACTTCACCAGGCGCATGCCGCGTTCATTTTGCGTTCCCAGCCACGGGTCATGCGCGGTTGATGCGCGGTTGATGCGTTTATTGAGAATGGTTCGGATTTAATAGGTTGCAATTCTTCGCGTGTGCGCCAGATGGCAGATATTCATGAATTGTAATGCGCATGTGCTTCAGTAATGTGTTGACTTGCAGGTATTTCATGTAAAAAAGATACCACAGTGTGCTATTGTAACTTGGCCTTGAGACTGAAGGAAGAGGTTGCAAAAATGTATCAATTTAGGCTTTTCATATTAAAGAAAGACAAAGACCAGTTTCGGTTACAGTATTCTCCGGAGACCCGCCGCCCGCCATCCGTTGATCCATATGTATCATCCGTTGCTCCACATTTAGCATGGTCTCCAGAAGTAATCTGTCTTTGCTAGCACAATAGAGTTCCCGGGGAGATCCACAGTTATCCCATTCAGCATCTGGTCTAACGAGCTGCTTCTTGTACATGGCATCTGGAAATCTGGGTGGATGGGTGCAACGGAGGATGAGATGGGGATTCCATGGAGAGAAGCGGCAGCGACGTCGAAGAAGGGTGGAGGAGATGACCTGTGGATATCTGGTATTGGAGAAGTGGCAGCGTCGTCGAAGAGGGATGGAGAAAGTGACCTTTGGATTTCCGGGCGAGAAGCAGAGTCATCTAAGAGAAAGGAGAAAGTGACCCATGGATTTCAGAGGCGGCAGCGTCGTCGGATAGAATCAGAGATGGCCTGCGGGTTTCCGGGAGGGCGGCGGCAGCGTCGCGGACGAGGGGTGGAGAAGACGGGCTGAAGATTTCTGGGACAGCGGCGGCAGAGTCGTCGAAGCGTATGTGATGAAGTGGTCTGCGGGTTCGATGAGTTGGCTGCCAATCGTTTTGCGTCGAGAGTACATCACCGTATATATTCTTAACATTATAAGGCTGACGTCTAAGAAAACCCTTAGCCTTTGGGGTCAGCAGAAGGTTTTCTTTATTGGCCTTAGCCTGTCGCTTTTGCCTTGGCGTGGAAACGGCAACCGCCTTTCGCTTTTTCTGCTTGACAGGCACGGCAGAGTCGAGAGGGTTCCTGCGTCAGTAGAATCGGGGTTGCTCCATGGAAGCAGGTGGCACAATGCAGTATCTGGACAAGCGCAAGTTCATATAAAGATCATCGAGTGGTGGGCTATGCAAAGTGTGTAACCTTTTATGCATGGCGACCAGGTACAGGTGTTGAAAGTGGGTGTACTCTAATGTGAGTCATTACCGTATAAATACACCATCCATTTTGTGGATTCACTGCACATTGAATACACATCGACTAAACATCGAATATACATTCTTGTGTTTGTATTTCTTTCTACTCGCAGCAATGCCTGTTAAAAAGATTTAGTCTCTCTCTCTCTCACCCTCTCTGTGTGTGTGTCGCGCTCTCTCTGTGTGTGTGTCTCTTGCTCTCTCTCTCTGTGTGTCGCTCGCTCTCTGTGTGTGTCGCTCTCTTTCTCTCTGTGTCGCGCTCTCTCTCTCTGTGTGTCGCGCTTTCTCTCTCTCTCTGTGTGTGTCGCTCGCTCTCTGTGTGTGTCGCTCTCTCTCTCTGTGTGTCGCTCTCTTTCTCTCTGTGTCGCGCTCTCTCTCTCTGTGTGTCGCGCTCTCTCTCTCTCTGTGTGTCACGCTCTCTCTCTCTCTGTGTGTGTCTCTCTCTCTCTCTCTATGTGTCGCTCTCTCTCTCTGTGTGTCGCTCTCTCTCTCTCTCTGTGTGTTGCGCTCTCTCTCTGTGTGTAGCTCTCTCTCTCTCTGTGTGTCGCTCTCTCTCTCTGTGTGTCGCTCTCTCTCTGTGTCACTCTCTCTCTCTCTGTGTGTCGCTGTCTCTCTCTCTCTCTCTGTGTGGGTCGCTCTCTCTCTGTGTGTCGCTCTCTCTCTGTGTGTCGCTCTCTCTCTCTGTGTGTCGCTCTCTCTCTCTGTGTGTGTGTCTCTCTCTCTCTGTGTCGCTCTCTCTCTATCTCTGTGTGTCGCTCTCTCTCTCTGTGTCGCTCTCTCTCTCTCTCTGTGTGTCGCACTCTCTCTCTGTGTGTCGCTCTCTCTCTCTGTGTGTCGCGCTCTCTCTCTCTGTGTCGCTCTCTCTCTCTCTGTGTGTCGCTCTCTCTCTCTCTCTCTCTCTGTGTCGCTCTCTCTCTCTCTCTGTGTGTCGCTCTCTCTCTCTCTCTGTGTGTCGCTCTCTCTCTCTCTGTGTGTCGCTCTCTCTCTCTGTGTGTCGCTCTCTCTCTCTCTGTGTGTGTCGCTCTCTCTCTCTCTCTTTGTGTCGCTCTCTCTCTGTGTCACTCTCTCTCTCTCACCTACTCTCTGTCTCTCTCACACTGTCTCACACTCTGGAGCTGGATATCTTACTTACCCTATATATTTTAATTGCCCTATACCTACACTGAAATAACCTATACAGCTTACTTCCAGATCTGACTCAAGCTTCACACGGGAGGCATTGGAATCCCCCCTAACCCAGAAGACAGGTAAGAAACACCTCACCTCCAACATATAACATTGCGGGAATGAGGTACCTGGACTGTGGATCAGGTAAGATCACACATACACACACACACACACACACGTAACAAGGACTAATTGTAGTATAATGTAATATAAATAAATATAAGTAATATAAATAATATAAATAAACTTATGTCAAAAATGAATGTTGTTCTTACTAGGAATTTATTCAATTTATTTTATTTGATATTTTTAAAGTGGGCGGGTTGGGGGCGGGACAGGGTGGGTTTGGGGCGGGACTAGGGCGGGTTGAGGGCGGGACTAGGTGGCGAGTAGATTTTTTGTTTGGCGAGTAGATTTTTGGGTGATTTGTCGACCACTGTATATATATATATACCCATCGATCCCCACCCGGTCGCAGATTGGATCCCCTAAGGTGTTCTGAGGTCTGGCTATATGTCTCTGTGTGGTGCATACCTGCTGGCAACAGGAGGGCCTGAGTCTCCCGCGATGACATTGGGACAACAGGAAACAGGTTACTGGGGTGAATGCCTTCGTTCTCGTTCAATGGTGCAGCGCCTCCATCTGTAGTAAGCCCCAGGGACGTGGGGTGGAATCCTTACCACAGAAATCCCCCTCCAGGGATGAGAGATTCCAGTGTCACACAAGGTTCTCTGTCAACAGCAGACTCCTTTATTACTCAGTCTCCCGCAGCAGCAGATAGGTACAGTTGATTTCAATGCCACCACCTGTTCTCCTTAGTGATGGTCCCTGCCGCCACTGTGGACCAAAGGGCATCCAGAGTGGGGCAAGCTCTTCCCTCACCCCCTAAGCAGGGTGAGAGGTATTTGGTCCACCTCACTATACTCTATCAGCCCTACTCATGAGCTGCTCACTCCTCTCCTCCCTAATTCTAACTCTCACACACCTGACTCACTGTCAGACAGACTTCTAAATAGGAAATGCACAGCTCTTTATGATCTCAGCAGGCACCGCCCCTGTGTCCCTTGATTGAACACAGGGTCAGGTGACCTACCTCCACCATTCAGGGCAAGTGCTTGAAGTGGGGGAAACCCATGATAACTCCTGGCAATCTGCCCTTAGCAGAGATTACACACAAGAGGAGGATAGAACTATAGCCCCATTTCTTACCAGGGCTATATATATATATATATATATATATATATATATATATACACGCACACACGCAAATCTATATACACACATACTGTATACATACATATAAGGGCAGGGTTGCCACCTCTCCGGGTTTGATCCGGAGACTCCGTGTTTCAGGTACTTTCCTCCGGGCTACTGGTTTAGCCTGTCAATCTCTGGGTGTTGGCGGTGTCCGGCTGCGGTGGCCGCGTCTCCGGCATTCTCCGGTATTCTTCTGCAATTCCACCAACTGCACTGAACATGGCTGCGCTGTGTCATATGACGCCGCATTGCCCTGGCAATTGGACGCTACGGGACGTCATGACGCTACGAGGCGTCACGTTGCCGTGGCAATGTGACACCTCGCAGCATCATGGCGTCAGGTAGCGTTCCGTTTCCATGGCAACGTTTCATCATATAGTTTTATGGGGAGCAACATAGTTTTAGGGGGAGTTGCAGCAGGATGTCGGGGACGCCGCCGCAGCATGCCGCCAAGTAAGGGAATTTCCCCGCCCCCCCCCCCACCCTCCAGGTTGGCCAGCAGTTGAAAGTGGCAAACCTGTTTAAGGCCTTGTCCAGGGTGACGCTGAGCGGGTGCTCACGCTGGACGTGATGAAACACATTTCTGCTATGCGTGTGGCTAGCGTGAGCGAGTGTCTGTGCATGCACGGTGCTTAGCTTCTTGCCGAAACAAGCTAAATTGAATTTGCTGCATCATGTGAGCGGTTCGCTCAATAAGGGCGAACCAACTCCGTGACGTCATTGCTGCGCCCCCCAACACGCCCCCCTGCGTGCCTACGTAGCTGTCCACAAATCTCATGGACGGGCAGAGCGCGTGACATCACTGTGCACGTGCACCATAGTGCTCGTTCCCTGCCTGGCCGCAGCCTAAGGCTGGGGCCATGGTATCGTACACCGTGCGCTGAGCGAACAGACTGCCTTAAGGCAGTGTTCCCGTCCATGCTGCGCGCGGAAGCGTGCGCGCGTTACGCAAGAAATCAGTTCAAACTGATTTCTTGGCGCGACAGGCTGGCCACGTGAGCGGTTCGCCCCTAGACACGCCCACGAACGGCGCGCGTACCATGGCCAAAAAACGCACCCTTCAAGCTGGTGACGTCATGGCCGCGCACACCTCCGCACGGGCAAAGGCATTATGGACCTGGCCTGTGGTGCCGAAAACGCGCCTTCACAATCAAACTTCACTGTGTTTTATCAATCAAATTGTACTTTCATGTTTATGATATTTATGGCATGAAATACTTCTGCAAGTGTCAAAACACACAGAAGTTTCACTTATAACGCGTGTGCTTAGCACACACTTCCTTTTTATTTTATCTATCTATATTTATATTTTTGCAATTATATATTATATTACGTAAGTAAAAAATACATTGCTTAGTTATTATTATTATTATTACGTAAAACAATCCAACATGGATACTGATTTTTAATTTTATTTAGCTCTAACTTAATTTCTACTATAACAATAACATGAGTATTCAGACAAAACATTTGAAGCAGGGGGATCTTTTCAATGCTGGAAACTTGAAAGGCCACAGTGAGGTAGTGAAGGGAATGTTTGCAAAGGAGGAGGGGTCAGCGTGTGAAAATAGAGAACTGAGTTTCCAGAGGAGGGGACTGGGAAGGAACCGGCGCTTGGAGAGGGACGGACAAAGTGAGGAGAGGAGACCTGGGGGTGGGAGGGACCTGTTGCGTCAGGGAGGAGAATGAGCTGGCTTGGGGGAGGATACAGGATGAAACCAGGAGGGAGGAATAAGCTGCCAGACAGCAGGGGATCCTAAGAGGAGAACTGCTTCACCTCCGTCCTCACACAGACAGATCAAGAGAGTGGGGACAGGTGACTTTTTCACACGCTGCGTATATTCGACCGTATTTCCCATGTGATGATTACAGCAAGGATTCTGGTGGCAGTGTGACATCAGAGCCAAGGGACATCCAGCTATGGGATAAACTAGAGCTTGGATCAGACTCTGAAGTTCAGAACATTGCATTGTCCCAAGACGTTCTAGAATTAAGGGATCGAATCTCGCCATCGGTTATCATCTTACATGTGAGAAGGGAAAGGCATTTCTCTTGTAGGAAAGAGCGAGACGAGGATCCTATTTTCTCCTCGCAGATCATCATGGATCCCGTCACCAAGTGGAGCCCAATTCAAGTAGTCGAGTGGATGAAAGGTAAAGGGAGATCAGTTATGTTAACCGTGTGTGGTGTTTTCTATTTCTCCTAATAAGCTTTCTGTACTCTTGATCCTTTAAGTGCTCAGTTGTTGTTGAAAGGATCCTGCATAGGGGCTGGAAGTAGGGGGGTGGGAGGGGAGCTGCAGCCCCTCTTGGTTTATACATTTTTACATTTAATGTATGTTACACTGATTTTGTATCTACAGCACCCCCACCCCAAAAAATAGTTACTGCAGTCCTGTGAATCTTCCATGTATTTTAACAATAAAATGCACACCAGTGCTTCAGCACCCCCTCTTGTCCAGTGACAGTCCAATGACCCCTCCTTTCCACCTCTGCCAGAGCAGTCTACCACCTCTCTCAGGCTTTGCAGGGGGGGGGGAGGGTGACCCACTGACCCACTCCCTTCCTTGTTGACCCCCCCAGTTAAAGATGCAGCACTTCACCACGATTACTTGTTTTTAAAAGTGAACTCCATGTTATACCCCATAACCTACCTTTTTTTTATTTTTTTGGTTTCTCCTAATTGTCTTTAATGTTGTTTTTTTTTTTTTTTTATTTCAAAAGGCCCAAATACTGTGGTAGTGTTCACATACCTCCTGCTGTGTATTCTTACTTCTTCAACTCCGCTAGTTAACACTGTGCTATTTTCCATGATAAAACCCAGCATTGTGAAGAAATAGAAAAAACATGCAGAAGGAACTGCTTATTTAACCCCTTCTCCTGCAATTACCCATTCCCAACTCCTCTATTCACCCCTTACCTTCCAACCTTGATCTCCTCAATTTACCACCTTCCTTCCCCCCTCACTAATTTATCTTTGCTTTATAAAACCGAGGCAATAAGTTGGACATTGAGGACAGGAGTTGACCGCAACCTCAGGAGGTCTCTTTTGCAATGTTTCAAGCTGACCACCTTGAAACAACCTCTTCATTCCTTATCATCTGGTAGTTGCACCCGGTGTAGTGTCATTGGTTTTACAGATGGGGAAAGTGAAATGTGAAATCCCTCCATCCTGTTCATATACCCTCAGGTCTCAGTGTAAAATGAACCACAGGGGAAGTTTTCACACAGTGAAACACCCATGTGCTAGGTTAAAATTTGTCAGTTCAAAGATCAGTAGGGCAGATCGTAATCCCGTTGGGGCCTATCCACTAAGATTTAGTATGTGTGTGTATATATAATATATATTGCTTAGCCGCTAAAAATACAAACCTTTATAAAATGTGCGTTGTATGTATGAAAACATGTACATATGACTCATTGTTTGAAATAATTTTTTACGCATTTGCGTCATGTTGAATAATTGATGCAATTTAAATTAAAACAGACGTATGTGTATCTCTTATTTCTAACTAGCGTAGGTAATTATCAGCCATTAGTTTCATATTACTTATAATAGCCATGCTGTGGGGAAAAAAATAGTTTGTTCACCTATATAATGAAACATTTGTGCTTGGTCAAATAAACATTTGGTTGATACTTAATTCTGTTCCAGAGCTAATAACAGATTTTTGTAGGGTTCACGCCAAGTTGAACTTAGATGATTTTGACGCACTTTCTACCGTATTTTTTTTTTATTATTTTTTATTTGTGAGTTGCAGAAACATTATTAATTTAGTATATACCATTTACATCTGTGTCAAGCGCAGTCAAGTTCTGTGTCAAAAAACAAAGAAAAGTGTAATTTTTTCTAAAGCAGATAAGAGATTTCAGGTTAGTACCAAAGGGCACACAAGTGCAATTTAAAATTCTTTTGTGCTTTAATGTCTATGAAACGTTTTAATAGTGAGAACTGTTAGGATATCAGGATTGGGCAGCTGTTAGAAATGGTGACACATTTATGTGAGCTATACATAAACATTCTAATTTAATGACACACAATTCGTAGTGTTGAATACAGGTACTGTACACCAGCGGTGTTCAAGCTGGGGGGTGCGGGCGGTTGCAGAGGCCCCGCGCTCCTCCCTAAGGCATTTCAATTAAATGCCAGGGGATCGCTTGAGGCCTCTGCAACGCTATACTTACGGAGGTTCAGGCGCTCTGTGATGCGTCGCCATGGCAACGCAGTGTCAAATGTCGTCGCGGGGTCATGAGACGACATCACGTGACCCGCAGCGTCATTTGATGCGTGTGACGTCACGTCTCATGACCCCGCTGCGTCATTTGACGCAGGTCAAGGTAGGGAGGGGGGCGCAAGCTTCCAGGGTGGGAAGACGGGGGGCGCTGCAGCAAAAGTTTGTGCTCCCCTGCTGTACACCATGGCATCCTGCATTTGAATGATCAACACAGTGTGTTCAATCGTTCGTTGTCTGAGAGGCTTGTGAGACTTTTAATTTATGTTTTAAGAACTTAAAACTGTCTACTGAGATTTTTCATAGTGTGCAAACCTTATGTTTATTTGATATTATATCGTAAAAGGTTACGAAAATGTATGTTTTTTTTTTTTTTTTTTTAAAGCAATATTAATATAGGATGCTTTCATCTAATGCTTTGTATTGCCTGAAACGCCACTCGTACACAATTGTTGCGCAATTAGTGTTTCATTAATGGCTATTGCAGTAGCAAGTATTCCTCTAAATGGTCGCCCTTAAAAGACCATAAAACAAAGTCCATTGTTAATACCCTTGTATAATAAAAGTGGACATTGTTGTCAAGTTGGTATTCTGCACTGTCCCTATCCAGCCTTTGGCATGACTTTTGCTCGGTCTATTTAAGGAACTTTCAGAACTGAGGAAAAAAAAACTTTTGAAACAGAGCACATATTGTTACTGTATATGCAATGAGGCAATGTCAAAACATTTTTTGGACTCGCAGAAAAAGATTCAGGATGCAAAAATTCATCATGTGTGCTGATCTCACTTGGCAATATTTAAATATTCACTTCAGATAATTTCATATGCACATGTTAGGTATGTCTGCTTTTTTGGTGTATACAAACTGTCATATTTTCCTTCAATAAACAGATGTGCAAAACTGAAGTGAGATTAAGTGTGCATACAAAGAAAGGAAATATTTACAATGAAAACTTTCACTGCTGATCAGGTTCGTCCCTAGTTATGTGCCGCCCTTAGGCCAGCACTAATAGCGCCCCCGCCCCTCCCCCCCAAAAAAAAATTCCCCGCAAGTTTTTCCAAAATGTTTTTTAATGCCCTAGGTGGGAAGCAGGGGGCTTCCAGAGCTGCACGGTATACATTTTGGCTCTGGGGATCCCCTGCTTCCTGAGGTAATTACCTCACTTACGAGGTGCTGTCCCTGGTCAAAAGGGCCAACAGTGCCGCAGACAGATTTCCCGGGGCCCAGGACTACAGTTATGACCGCCCTACCACCCCCCAAAAAAAACTTCCCACCCCCCAATGCAAAAAAACTTCCAACCACCAAATACATACAAAACAATCCCCACCCCCGCAAATATATACAACAAATACCCCCAAGCCCTCCAATACATATATAAAAATACAGACTTACCTTGGTTCAAGCCGGGCCCGGTGTCTGCGGGGGTCCGCTGGCTGGCGTGGGCCGTCCGACGCTGCAAAATTTCCCCCAATCTCTGGCAAGGCCCTGCTGCCGGTCGCAGCCGGGCACCCGGCTCTCAGCTGCCTGCAGGACCTTTCCTCTCTCTGTACCACGCCGCTGAGCTTCGACTGCCGGCGCACGCCGGAAGCTGGGCCAAGCTTAATTCAGTGGAAGCTCGCGGCGTGGGACAGGGAGGAAAGGTCTTGCAAGCAGCTGAGAGCCGGCAGCAGGGCCTGGCCAGAGGTCGGGGGAAATTTGCAGCACTGGCCGGCCTTCCCCCCCCCCCCCCCAGCTAGTGGGCCTGGGACACCACCCCCAATAGGAAACCGTGATGTCATAGGTGACTGTGACCCTTTTGAACCTGAGCTGAGATACCAGCACCTACTAAGTAGGTAAGTATCTCAGGAAGCCGGGAGTCCCCGGAGCCAAAATGAATGCGGTTTAGCAGACTCCCTGCTTAAATCCTATATATGTTTAAAAAAAAAAGGAAAGCAGCAATGCTGCTACATTTTCCCTCTTGCTGCCCCCCTGAGACCTGCCACCCCTAGGTGGCACTTTACCCAAGGTATGCCTAGGGACAGGCCTGCTTGCAATGACCTGCACACCAATTAAATGGTCCAGTTATAACAGTGTGACTTTTTCATCTATCACAATAAATCTAATTTACGTGATGCATTCCTGGAAGATGTCTTAATGACCTTACAGAACTCTTGCTACATAAAAAATTTTTTTTTAAACTCTGAGCAAAACTTTTAAGAATATGTAAGGGCCAGGAAACAGCATCATGTTACAGTTGTGTGCAGCTATCTTTTGGGAAGTTGTGTTATACAGGAAGTGGTTACAGTCTTTGTTTTAATTTAGATATAAATAGATTTAGGTGCCCTACTTTGAAGCAACCTCCTTTTTATATTAAAGAAGATTTTAGTCCCATTCATATGTATAGAGCTGATCTTTTCTCCAGCACTGGGCTTCTTGAATAAGAGCCCTAGGCCCTTATTCTGTAAACTGCGATAGCGTTTTTCTGGTTTACCACACGGAAAGCTCCATTAACATCAATGGGGTGTCTGTGAGATGGCTGCAGATCGGCACTATCACAGCTTGATGTATAAGGTCCTTGGAGAGTTAACTAGACAGAACTGACGACAATTAGTTATTTTAAAGCAGCAATCCACCGCTAATGTTGGTTTTTGCTGAACCTTCGGGTCCTTTGGAGTTGATCCTGTAATTCCAAATGACAATTTTGTGTCCACAGGGTAAGTATTCTTGCCCGGTGGACAAAACTGGTTGTTTATGAACCAGGAGATCCCCAGTGGTCAGGAACACAGATCAGCTCTAGGGAAGGAACACCCCGGTTAAGGTAAGCCAAAGGGAACACCCCCCTGCCCCCCATGAAAAATAAGCAAGCAGCACGGACTGCTGCTTTAAACACTTGTATGTTAAACCAATAAGAAAAACTCAGTATGCACAAGATAGACAGACATAATGTCAACAAGTTGCAAGACTATGTACAGTAATGGAAACATTACTGTGCTAAATATAGTCTCTACAATCAAAATATTAAATATGCTCCGACATCAAGTCACCCGGGCAATGAAGTGGAATCAACTTAAAAACGAAGGAAATTGTCACCTCACGTTCGTTATGGGAGATTTCAATGTGGAGATTGGTAGCCATCAGAAAGGTGAAGCATCAGTTGGTAAGTATGGTAACGGGAATTAAAGTGGAGACGGATTGGTAGAATTTGCAGAATGTGAAAACTTCTACATCATGAATTCATTATTCAAGAAGAAGTCAAATAGAAAATGGACAGAGAAATAGATCCACTGTAGTCCGGAATTAAATTGACTGTCTGCTAACTAACAAGATACACGAGATTGAAGACTGCATAGTACCTAACCGTTTTGACACAAGGAGTGATCACTGATTGGTTTGCTGCAGATTACATCTGAATGTGAAGTTGGAAAGTAGAAAACTGGTTAAAGATCCAGGCAATCAACATCGATAACCTCAAGAATAACAGCAGAGAATTTTAACTAGAAGTGAACAATTGCTTCAGCTTACTCGAAAGGCACAGAAACACTATAAGAAACAATTATGAAGAAAATATCTGAGGAGACAAGTAATTAATGAATCCCAAACACAAGACTAACAATTGGATATACAGAGCTGTGCAAGACAATCTGCAAATGTATAACTGAAGATGTAAGAAAGTAAACGGTGATATGGTGAAGAAGACTATTCATTCAAGATAACAAAAGCTGAAAGAAGAAGCAAATCATTGCACTCAAACTAATGATGGTTCAACTATAAAGGACTGTGCACTTGTCAGCTTATTTTAGAGGATTGAGGACTATTACATTAAATAGTCCAAACGCCAATAACACAGGACGTAATCCAGCAGAGAACAAGTGAGAAGAAACCACCGATGTACCAATGCGTTCTTCTAGAAGAAGTGGCAAAAGCAATAAAATCTATGAAGAATTGGAAGGCTCCCAGTGAACATGGAACTTCAACTGAAATCTTGAAAGAAGCCAGGGAACAAATAGAAAACATCTTTGCAAAACTCTCTACATGCTGCTTGAACAATACGTTTTCAGAGCAATGGAGTAATGCCATAGTTATCCACAAGAAAGGAGACAAATGAAGATCTCAAGAACTAGAGACCAATCAGTCTTCTTTCAATCAATTCCAATATTTTTACAAAGATACTCACTAGAACAGACCCTGGACTTTGCCCAGTCTAGAAAACAAGCGGGACATCCAAGTCATACAAAAAGTGATTTCCCAAAGTAATAAATACAATCTACTGCTCGGCTTCGGATTTGTAGTTTACAAAACACATTTGATTTCTGTCTACACCTCCAGCGGTCCTAGATGTATTAAGACAAGATGTTGAGGCGTACATTGATATTATAAACAACATTTATGAGAGTGCCACATCAACCATTAGATTACATGAAGATACAAGTAAGGTATGGATCAGTAAGGAAGCTTGGCAGGGAGACACCATGTTACCATAGCTTTTCTCAACACTTCAAGAATTGTTCAAGACAATACTGCTGCGGCCGAGTTTATTCAAGCATTTGCCCGTTCTCGGCCGCAGCAGTAAACTGGCGCGCGCCGGAGGGTGCCGGGCGCGCGCCGAAGCAGCGGAAGAGCTCTCCCTCCCGCTGCCGGGTCCGCCGGGTCCCCCGGAACCCCCTGCCGCTGTCCCCCACATCGCGGGACACCAGGGCTCCCTCGGGGAGCCCTGGACGCGCGTGCAGGGGGCGCAGGCTCCCGATGACGCGTGACCGCGCGTCGGTGACGCGCGGCACGCCGAGGGGCGGCCACTAGCAAGCCGGGAAATCTCCCGGCTTGCGGAACCGGCCACACTTTAATAAAGTGTGTCGGTAGTGTAGATTAGGAAGAATAAGGAATCAACATCAACGGTTAATATTTGTCACCTACGATTTGCAGATGACTGTTATTTTTACCATAATTCCAGAAGACCTAGACCTCCAGCAACAAATTGGAGAACAAGCTGAAGCAAGTAAGAATGTGGGCCACTGTGTGAATCTCAGCAAGACCAAAGTGATCAACAAATGTGTGAAGTCTGCATAGATTGAAATAAATGGCATAGAAGAAGTCGTAGACTGTCTACCTTGACTGGTTAATAACAATGGATGGAACCTTTTTTGAATTAAATCAATAGGAGACTGAAATGGGATGGAGCGCAATTGGATGAAAAAAAGACAATATTTAATGGGAACCTTCCACTATTGTTCAAGAAGGAAGTTTTCAGTGTATTCTGCCTGTGATCTAGTGGATGGGAAACATGGACCCTAAATGTAAAGATAATTTAGAAGCTTCAGACAAAGTAAAGAAGCACAGAGTTGTATGTTATACACAGGAAAAAGAATGAATGGGTTTGAAACCAAACAAAAGTTTGTGGCATCACAAGGGGGATGAAATTTAAAATGGCCGTGGGCCGGACATATCGCAAGAGGAAATGAGAATCGTGAGACAAAGATGGTACTGGACTGGATTCCAGGAGCATAGAAGACTGATACGCTGATTAAAAGTAAGATAGGAGGATGACATCAGAACATTTGTTTGAGCAACGGGGAGAAGAGATGCTTGAACTGAAATTTTTTTGCATGGTGAACGTGACGTGAACCCATCTTTTTAAGGCAAAATATATTCTGGTTTCATTGTTTCAAGAATTATTCAATTTGTGTGTGTGGAAGTATTACCTTTTTAATCATGTGTTTCATACAAAAGAGTTTTGGGATTATGTATTAAAATGCGCCATTTAGTTTGTGATCATTTGCAACGGTGGGGTTTCTTCATCTAGTAATACATAGGCCCTTTCTGTCAGAAAACTCTATAGATAGAAAGGCATCAATAAGATATTTTGTCCTTCAGCATCAATGTGTCGAGCTAGGTTTTGCTATCTTGTCCTGTTTGTGCCAGCTTATGATTCGGGAGGTATTTATAGGTGGTGTAAAAAAGTGAGGTGTTAAGTGACACATATTACTATTGGATGTCATGCTCTAACTGTTGCAGTAATGATTTGGTTTCTCTTCCAGCTACAAATGTTTTATAAATTATTATAATTTAAAATTACAAAAAAAGTATTATTGTGAAGGGTTTTGAGCTCCATTTATCACAAAACAAAATATCCACCAAGTCTGTCTTGGCTATTTGTATAAATACCCTTTTAACTGTCAGGTATTACAATTTTTAAATAATTTTTTAACCTTTGTGGTACAGGTTCATGCAAATAACCTTTATACATATATAAAATAATTTTATGCATTTTTTATTTTTTTAAGGACTGAAACGTTGATCTGTTTGACCAATTATAATTTGACAACAAAGAACAAACAGATGAGCATAATTTGTTGCTATCCAGGAATCTTAGGGAAGACAAAACCTATACATTTTTCACATATTAATAAAACGGATCATTGCATTGATTTCCAATTACACTGATCCATTTATAGTCCATTATATCAAGGCTGGAATGTTTTAATAATTTTTTTTTGTTCCGCAGTATTTTACTGGCCCCTCTTGCGGGAATGGGATAAAGTAGTGATTCCTCTTGACAGTTTTGAGAAATTGATAGGTATGCTTGCTGCTTTAACACATGTGAAACATTGAATTTGACACAGTAATACTCAAAGGTGCAGTAAAAGTGTATTCCATGACATGGATTAATGTTCACAGTCCTGTCTCGCCACATGTCTGTTTCCAGCAAAGGGCTCGCAGGACTCCATACGCTAAGTTATGGACCAGGTACATCATGGTAAACTGGTTTGTTTTGTAGGGATGATTGGGCAGCCCGTTCTGCTCTGTTTCCATCAGCAGGGGGTGACTGCTGATGCGATCACTTGACTACAGATATTGGAGGTTTGGTGCTGCTAGACCACCGGCAGTGAAAAGGTCAGGTAGCATAGCTTTAATATTTCCAAAGTCTCTCTTTTAATTATTATTTTTTTTTTACTGCTTTAAATACAGTGAGTGTTGCAATCAACATATTTATTTTTCAAAAGCCATGTAGCTGTTCACAACTGTAAAGCACCTAAGGGGGTAGTAAAAAGAAGCGAGACCAATGAGCTCGGATATACAGAAGTGGAGGGCATTTTCGTCATTACGTGTGTGTGTGGGGGTTGGGGGGTCGTGCCTGTTATCCCCTACAAAGTGATCACATGGCAGCAAATCCTAGAAGTCCGGTGGCACTTAGGTGGAGATGGATTTCCAGAAGTGAGAAGGTTTAAAATGTCACTATCTTTAGTTCACTTACACAGAATTGCCCCCTTAAAAACCAAAAACCCTCTTCAGTTTAGGTGAAACCCACAATTTATTTTAAAAATATTGTTTTGCCTTAACTCATTTTGTCATGTTAACATACTTCATTGAGCTACGGCAATCCTTTTTGTTTAGGATAAATGTTGATGTAATCACAATATTTGCAGTAGTTCATTGGTAATTCACTAGCAACTGCATTTTTGTGACTAGGCCGTGATCCTTGTAACTTAGCAACTGCTGCTGCTGCATTCTTTCCTCAATCCGACGTTTTGTCAGCACATCCTCTGCATTCTCCCCACTTTATCAGTGGGGCCAGATCAAGCGACAGAACCACACAACACGCTGCACGTAACTACTTCTTAATGAATGTGTTCACACTCTGCTCTTCTAAATTAAAAGAATCATTAGTTTGTGCATGCAGTGTAGTGCTTTATCCCTTTCTCAATTAGGTCTAAGTACAGAAGCCTGTAATGCATATTGTACTGTATGTTCCATTATATTTGATATTATGCTTTTTTGTTACGCTTTCAGGTCCAAATTTACTAAGCAATTGAATAAATGTTTCAATTTTGAAAACCACTGTTGGGGAATGGTCACATGATTTCGGCATCTATGTAACCCACAGATTTAGAAATCTTAGCTATGCTAATTATTTAACTCCACTCTACATTGGTTTACAATGTCATTGGGAGAGGATATGTGAACAGTAGCAGTGTGATATTAATAGGTTCTATCATAATAGTAAGTGGTAGATCCTATTGTTATAGAGAGAGGATTGTAACATTTTGGCCTATAAACGGAAAAAAGGCTTTTGTAGTAAAAAAAAAAAAAAAAAAAGCAAGATCAAAGTGATATGTTAATGTTAATCAGATGACCTTTAATAGCAACAACTCCGATCCATTCAGGCAAATTTTTACGTGAGAAGTTTAGGCCTGAAGAAGGGACCAAAGTGGCCATGAAACTCTTTTAAAACATTAATTTAGCCACTAAATGTGGTGTGTTTTTTTATTTATTTTTTAATTCTTCCCCAACCTATTGACTTGCCTGGACAGATTGCTGTGGTGGTGCTAGTTGACGCCATTTGTCTCTAGCGTGGAAGCAAATGTGTTGTAATGGATTTGTACAAACGTAAAATGACAAACACATGCTGATGTTAGCAGCATGCTCAGACGTGGGTGGGTAACCTTTTTCTTACCCCTGGATGCAGATGATAAATGACATTTGCCATATATTTTCTTTCCTGTTTTTGCTATGTCAAATGACTAATAATTGATTTTAGTATTATTAGACTGTCAATTTGTTTGCTTATTACTAGAACGTTTAGTTAATTATTTTTGAATAATATTTTTAGTTTTTGTAGCGTTCACAAATAAGCAATGTATTGTATGTCTTTATATAGCGCCATTAATGTACATAGCGCTTCACAGCAGTAATACATGTGACAATCATATAAATAACAAATATAAATAACATGTCATGGGATTAAGTGCTTCAGATATAAAAGTAACATTAGGGAAGAGGAGTCCCTGCTCCGAGGAGCTTACAATCGAATTGGTAGGTAGGAAGAACGTACAGAGACAGTAGGAGGGAATTCTGGTAAGTGCGTCTGAAGGGGGCCAAGCTTAATGTATCGTGTGTCTAAAGGTGGATAGAGAGGGTGCTAGTTGGGTATTGAGGGGAAGGGCATTCCAGAGATGTGGGGCAGTCAGTGAGAAAGGTTTAAGGCGGGTGAGGGCTTTAGATAGAAAGGGGGTAGAGAGAAGACATCCTTGAGAAGAACGCAGGAGTCGGGATGGTGACTTGCGAGAAATGAGGTCTGAGATGTAAGGAGGAGTAGAAGAGTGTAAAGCTTTAAAAGTGAGGAGGAGAATTGAGTGTGTGATACGGGATTTCAGCAGGGGAGACGCTGAGACAGATTTCAGAAAGAGTAGAGTGATTCTGGCAGCAGCATTTAGGATAGACTGTAGGGGAAACAGGTGAGAGGCAGGAAGGCCGAATAGCATGGGGTTACAGTAGTCGAGACGGGAGAGAATGAGGGTCTGTGTCAGAGTTTTTGTTGTCAAGCAATAGAGGAAAGGGCGTATCTTGGTAATACTGGGGAAGAAAAAATGATAGGTTTTAGCTACCTTTTGAATGAGAGAGGAGTCGAGTGTGACCCGTAGGCAGAGTGCTTGGGCTACTGGGTGAATGATAGTACTGCCAACAGTAATGTGGAAGGAGGTAGTAGGGCCAGGTTTGGGAGGAAATATGAGGAGCTCTGTTTTTGCCATGTTAAGTTTAAGTTGGCGGAGGGCCATCCAGGATGATATAGCAGAGAGACATTCAGAAACTTTGGTCTGTACAGCAGATGTAAGGTCAGGGATTGAAAAGTACATTTTTGTGTCATCAGCATAGAGGTGATATTTGAACACAAGATATGTGATTAGGTCACCTAGAGAGGGTGTGTAAAGAGGAGAGGTCCCAGGACAGAGCCCTGGGGTACCCCCACTGAGAGATCGATAGAGATGGTGATGTTGGCAAAAGACACACTGAAAGTACGATGGGAGAGGTAAGAGGAGATCCAGGATAAAGCTTTGTTACGAATACCAAGTGTATCGAGAATGTGAAGAAGATGGTTGTCTACAGTATCAAACGGTGCAAAGAGGGGAGACGCTGAGACAGATTTAGGAAAGAGTAGAGTGATTCTGGCAGCTGCGTTTAGGATAGATTGTAGGGGAGACAGGTGAGAGGCAGGAAGGCCGGACAGCAGGAGGTTACCAGAAGAACAGCCTCTGGGGAGGAAAGTGGAGCACTGCGCAGGGCTAAAGTACAGGAACCGGCACACCAATGGTTAAAAACTACTTTATTAAGCGACTAGGGGAGACACCAACAATGGAACAACCACCCACTCTAACGTGTTTCGGGCTAGGCCCTTTGTCAAAGAGTATAACCCCAATTACAAAAAACACCAACTTATATACACAATTTACCTAATTGATCGCGTCCTTAGCCGGAAGTGACGTCGGCGGTACCAGCCGAGGGTCTTGCGAGACTTACAAGTACAACCGGAGTTTCAAGGAGACAGAGTAGACCCCACAGCGCCACCTGGCTTGAAGGACGCGCCAATATACTAACAAAGACAGTGTGTCCGGATCACGTCCGTAGCCGGAAGTGACGTTAGCGGAACCAGCCGAGAGTCTCGCGAGACTTACCAGTACAACTGGACGCTGAGACAGATTTAGGAAAGAGTAGAGTGATTCTGGCAGCAGCGTTTAGGATAGATTGTAGGGGAGACAGGTGAGAGGCAGGAAGGCCAGATAGCAGGAGGTTACAGTAATCGAGACGGAAGAGATTGAGGGACTGAGTTATAGTTTTAGCAGTCGAGCAACAGAGGGAAGGGTGTATCTTTGATATTGCGGAGGAAAAAGCGACAGGTTTTAGAAACGTTTTGAATATGAGAAGGTACAAAGTAATAGTCAAAAATAAGTGACATGTTTAGGTTACAGTAATGTGTCAGCCATTGGTAAAGTCTATGGATCATGCAATCTTATATCTAATTCAAGTTTACTAAATACAACCATTAAATATTAATATAACCAGCATGGAGAGATGTCATTGTGTATGTGAATTGCTCTCTTTGAAGGAAGTTTAAACGTTGTGATGAAGAAGGAAATTTGGGATTTGGTAATGACGCAGCTTCTGCAACTACAGCAGTCTACCTGCAAACATTCAGTGTTCTGCTTTGGCAAAGGGTTGGTGTGCAGCCATTCTACATAGAAATGACTGACAAATTATTATATTTAAGTTAATGTTCAGTTCATGGTTAACGTGCCCAAACTCTTATTTTGCATAATATCAGGGATCCTGTTATCTGGCCAGTCATTTTGGAACAGTAGAATCACCTACTTACCATTTACGTATGGTCAAGGATATCCCATATAATAATAATATGAGGGGTTTCAGAGGTAAAGCCCCTCATATTCCAGTTGACAAACAATTACATGCTTCTACTTCTTGCTCCTGCTTTGTCTCTGTTATTTCAGAAGCCAGACTTCCAGCATTTCCTTGCATCGCCGCTTACCTGAAAATGACTTTTTAAGAAGGGTCTAACTTGCTTTTCAGTAGACTTTCTGTAATTGGACATTATGTAAATTGTAAATTGTTCTGAAGTATGGCTCTTCAACTAGTTTTTGAAAGGATATGTACAGTATAGAGATTGATAATCCCAAACTAGTGCTTCCCAGTACAAAACATTAGAACAAAATGTGATTCCATATATATATTATAACAGGGAACTTGTTGATGTTTTTCAGGTGCTATTTAGAGTATTATGATAACAAGTCTGTAACACAGTGTCCTCAGCCATATAACTGAGGCTTAACAGCACTGGTAGCAAATGAGGGAAAAGGATATATGGGAGCAATGGGTGTATATATATATAATGTATATATAATATAATAATATAATGTGCCGCCCAAATTGCTCCCTCAGTACCATCATTTGTATGGAAAAAAAACCCCTGTATCAGACTCCAATGAAATGTAACATCCAGAGATGTATTAGAAAAACAAAATCACTTGTATACTCACTTGTGTACTCACTGTACCGGTGTGTAGATCCTTCAGCGTAGAGTTCCTTCAGCGTGCGTGCCTCTCCGGATGAATGAAGCAGGTAAGACGGATGAAGAGCCCGAGTAAACAGGCTACGGAAAGCACAGCAAAATCCACGAAAAAAAACGGGAACCAGTAGTTTTTGAAAGGGGCCAGATGAAAAACCAATCGCGTAAAAGTGGCAGAGTAAGGCAGCTGTACAAATAATTCTACTTAAAGAATATTAATGTGAACATGTTACATGACAATGTTTGAATCAGATTTTCATTATCTTATCAAACCGTTTCAATGTGAAACATTTACACACTACTGCTGGACTGTAACACTTAAATGTGGAAACTGAAGAATTGTATGGGGGAAATAACATTTTGAAGCAGCTTTTGACAACAGGAAAGGGCTCTTTAACTTCTGGCCAGTGGGCCACATCTGGCCTGCGATGGGTTTGTTTGGACGATCCTATTTCTCCCATCGTCCAAACAAACCCATCGCAGGCCCATTGCTTACTAACGCCCAGCCTGCACAAATCCAGGACCTTGACGAGGTAACAAAGAGAGAGTGCTGCCATGTTAATAGACAATTGATGTAAAGTCCTTAGGAGCGGGGCAAGGAGGGTTACATATTGGAGTGGTACAAAGATGTGCATCCTTTGTTTTATATAGTGAAACCCCATTGGAAAAAAAGTTGGTACGTGTTCAAATAGTGTCCGAATACACACACAGATGGTAACAATGCTTATCAGCACCTGCTTACACATGGTGTGCTTGGCTTTTTGCCAAATCCAATTAAACAAACCTCACCACCTTCTTTCTTGTGATCTATGTATAATTTTGAGACTAACTGCCGTTTGTTTTAAATTTATTTTTCTCAAATAGAAGACACAGATCCATTACATTAAAAAAAAAGTAATAGCCGTTGTGACAAATTAGCGAGCTGTACCCAACACAAATCAACACATTAAAGTCTACAAGTACAAAAACAAATGAGTCAAATATGAATCAGAGTTATATGTATTTAGTAAGACCAATTCTAATTGACTAATTAGATGGAACATACAACGCTTCAAATAGTTCTAATGTATATCGTTTTGTTCCGGAAATGGATCACTCCTTTTATGTTCGTGAGATTTTTCTTTTCATACAGGGCAATTTTGGATTGAATGTCTCTGAACACTATTAATAGGAACCCTGGTTCAAAATCAAGCATCACTTTGGTACAGGAGCAAATTTCAAAGAACAATTGTGCAAGTGTTCTAGTAAATCCCACCTGTGCAGCAATAGTTTACAACTAGAAAAACAGATATTACAGGAAAGCAAGTATGCAACCACGTTGCAAGCAAATAGCCAAGTGATAACACAAATTAGTCCATTGTCTGTGTATAAAATGTTTTGAAAGCCTAATTGTTTTTTTTTCCTGTTATACCTTGATTACGATCTACTGTATGTTTTACTAGTGCACAGTTTGAGCACTTGTATCAGAACAGGATTTTATAATCGATACGATTATGGCTTCTGTAGTAGAGATGGGTATTTTTTTCTGGACGATTTGGATCCATAGCTGATAGGTTTCTTTTGGTCTGCGGATTTCTGCGAATCAATCCTCCAAAAAGGGCGAATCGCGTTTTGCAGATTTTATTATTATTGCCAATACACCCCGTGGATTCAGCAATCCGTTGGTGGAATTTTTACGAATCCGCCAACAGATTGCTAAATTCGTTGATTGGATTCTACAAATTTGTCAACGGATTGCATCTAATCGCGGGTTTTGATCCGCGCAGATTTAAACCGATCAAATCAATTTGCGGATTTTACAGCGCAAAACAGATTATGGGGGGGAAATCTAGGAAATGGAATTGGGTGGATTCGCCCATCTCTATTTTGTAGAAACCTCTTTGTTTTTATTTTTATTTATTTTTTTCCCATCCAAATGTAGTTTTTTGTTCTCTATACTGTATACATTTTTTTCCTGCTTGTTTTCTCTGAACTTTTCTGTGGAGTGAACTGCAGATGTCTCCATTGCAATACAAATACACAATTTGAGGGTTACAATTGAATGATATGACTATAAGCTCTGGGTCTATGTGGAACAATGTGTATTTGACACAAAAAACAATGCAACACGTGACTGCTTCACAGTGTTTGCAGAATTTCAATGGTTAAATATGATGTTGGCTTTCCTGTTTATCTTGGCCTATGGACTTCTCTTCAATATCCTTTTTGTTTAAAAAAAAAAAAAATGACAGCAAGGTTTACAGTAGTAATCTATTTTCTAAGATCTACAATTCTTGGGCTGCAATGCCTTGCGTTCATGGCATAAATCACCATTAATTGTCGCTTGGAGAATAATGTTTAGGTCAACCCTTA
Source organism: Ascaphus truei (assembly GCF_040206685.1). Taxonomy (NCBI): domain Eukaryota; kingdom Metazoa; phylum Chordata; class Amphibia; order Anura; family Ascaphidae; genus Ascaphus; species Ascaphus truei. The sequence continues at coordinate 225,547,023 of NC_134486.1, read as the reverse complement.
GAATGGTTTCCATTACTTTTTTTGTTTTGTTCTGAAACCATGAACCATCATTTTTCTTTTCCCCACTCCTAGGTGTACAAAAGCTAATCAGATTTAGCTGTGGTAACTTTTAGTGTGTGTGTGATAAAAATAAATAAAAAATAAAAACAAGGTTAGAACTGTTTAGCAGTGGTGTCATGGGCCCCTGCATATTTGTGTATGGGCTTCAAAGGGTAAATGCACAATTGGCACTTATGAAAGTGACATGTTTCAGGAATTTAATCTGGGTGATGGATTGCCTTTTTTTTTTAAACCAACTTTTTTCTTTAAGTAAATTTTGTAAATACGGTAAGCTGAGGTTTGATTTCCTCTGGCTGTTTCCCATTTTTTGCCTGTCCGTGTGTCCAGCAAGTGTTTGCATAGCCAGAGCCCCCTCTTTTCTGGCTATTTCATCAGCAGTGTGGGAAAAGGGTAAAGAAAACAGTTGATTAACAAACACTTCCCCATTCAGAGTCCTCCAAGAAATGCAATTTGTAATTAATTTCCAAGGAGCGGAAACTAGACTTTTTTTTGCTTTTAACATGGTTACTTTTGTTTTAAAGGAGCCAATTAGATTTTTCTACTTTTACTTTTGTTTTTTCAAAAAGCTTGTTGTTGGCTGGTTATGTGGGATTGCATCTTTTAAGCAACCACTATTCTAACAGATTTCTGCTTCAGGGTTTTGCCTTTCCCTTTTGCTTGAAAGGAATGGCATGTTTTCAATCGGCAGTTTCAATAAGGAGTCAGCAAAGTGAACCAATGGCTCAGGGGTATTTTTTTTGTAATGATGATAGTGATACAAGTGTACAGTTTAATCCTGTGCTTGATTTGCTTTAACAATGCTGTACAATGTTAATGGGACACTCAAAAATACACCCCAACTAATGTGAAAAGTTGTACACCATTTTATAATTACTTAATCTATCCACAGTTTCCTGTAATTAAATCATCATCATATAAATGGTTAAAGAAGACCTCTGCATTGTAAATAAGATGCGGTCCTAAGTTCTGACTTTGTGTAGCAATCCATGATGTACAGTATAAGGATCTATAAATATTTTTAGACTAATTGAAAGAAAACATATAGGTAGCCATCTTGTTTTGAGTGCTGTGTTTGTCAGGGAACCCCAGACAGATCAGATTTTATGAATAACCAACTAACTACCAAAATGTATTTGTAATATATAGCCTATGTATATTTGAGAGCATGTGGGTAGGGGGTTGTTCACAAAACAGGGCCTGGATGCTAGTGTCCTGAGAAGATAGTTGAGAACCGCCGTCTTAGGGGTTATTGCTATACATTCCAAAGTGGTAGTTCGAGCTGTTTTTAGTTTCAAAATCCCCATTAATTGTAAAGTCTGTCATTAATTGTAAATATATAATTATTATTTATTTTAATTTTGATATATTTATTTTTAATATGTATGTTCATCTTTACACAATAGGAACATTCTATTTCCCTGCTCTGCAAAGCAGTGTCCTTGCATCCTCAGCCAAGTTTGTGTCTGTTAATACGTACAAGTTGTAGCTTTACAGGGCAACAGATGGCAAATTGGTGACAGCTGATTCACTGTGACATGCACAGTTGTTCTACCTTAATGTGTGATCGTTCAGTGACCTTACAAGCCTAGAGCAATGTACACATTTTAAGGCACATTTGGTAAAGGGAGTCATATTGATATGAGTATTTCACATAACTGGTTTTACACTGGCCTAGGTGTCATTATGCAGAACAGCAGAGACCGCATGTTTGGAAGATAAATGTCTTCAACTTGTTGTAGTTTTAATATTTGACACCGTCTCTAGTACAGCAGAGACATAGGCTCCCCCAGTCGAGTACAATCTTCCAAAGTTAGGTACCCAGCATTCCAAAGAAAACACAATTTTAAGCAAATCTTTGCGTTCTGCTCATGTTGAGACAACAACCAGGTAATCTTTACATAAACGTTTTTAAATCAATAAACTCACCGATGTTGAGTAATCTCATGGAGAACTTTATCGGATCGAAGTTTTAGGAAATGTTTATCCTGATTTTCTTGATGTGATTGTGTGAATTTTTTTGTTACACTTTTTTACAATCCCCCCCCCCCCCCCCCCAGTGTGCATCATCTTGTGATTTGGAGAATGTCAATAGCAGACATTAGAGAGGAATTGAGCATTATATTATAATAGAATGTCTGACATATTATGTCCTAACGCCATTCATTTTCCGTGTCTTGGCATTAAAACATTCAGCCATGTATAAGATTGTGAGTCTCTGAAACATGCTTAGAACATAAGAAAAGCTTACAAAATCTACCATGGACATTAGTTGAAAAAGTATAGGTAAATTAATAGTTAACTTGCCAAAGTGTGATCGTGAGTAGTAGTCCCTTAAAATGTAAAATGAATGCCCATGATTTCTGCTTTGAACTCCTTGTAATACAGTCAAGTGCATGCCCTTTTATTGTACTGTATTGGAACAAGATTTTTGTCTCGGATGCCCCTTATAGGGAGTTATATAACACATGCCAGGATTAGTGAATCCCCGCCTTTAATGCATAATCCCCTATGTAGTTTGTTTATTACACTAGTGGTCTTTTTCCTGCACTGAAGGATAGAGGCAACAAACCTTAGGGTTTAGTCACTGAAAAAGGTAAACCTATTTATTTTAACAGAATGAACCACGTGCTCTAGCAAAAATATAACCTTGGAAACATTCTTTTAGGAAGAGACAATTGAGTTATTTACAGAAGTTTTGCTCTAGTGCAAATGTGACTAGATTTGCACAACTGTTAAGTAGTGGAATCTTTTCATTCGGAAGGTGTCTTTGTTTAAGGTGTATTGCAAGCCCCCTGGAATGGTTAAAGAAAGACTATACTTTTTCACAACACTACTTTCTTCAGAGTTAACACAACTTTATTTCAGCAAAGTATTTTCATTGGTACAGAAGAGTATAATACAACATATTAGAGGAATGCATATGACAAAGAAAAGTGTGTAGAAAATATGTATATATAGGAAAATGTAACCTACTTATATTTCTGTTATAGGAACCTTTCACTTAAAAATTTAATTTAAAACAGAACCTGTATTTTAATTTTTTTTTGCAAATTGATTTTCTCCCTTGTTTGGTTTAACAGATGTGTGTAGCTATGACTATGGTGGCTGAGTAAATATAGTTGGTGAAAGACACCTAGTAGAACAACTGTGTAAACCTTTTTCTCTATTTGCTATCTGGCAAAAAAAAAAAAAATCCTTTCTAGTGTGGGTTTAATTAGCCTCTTGGTGCTAGTTTGTATAGGGTGTTACACTAGAAAATATATCATTATGCTGTATCTTGAGCTACAGTATTTAATTTCTAAAATGTTATAATTTGCCTCCCCCCAGATCATAGAGCATCATAAGTGTGTAAAATACATTTTACTGATATCTGGTTATTTGTTCACTATTCTGCAAAGGTGACTATTCTTGAAACACACTGAGAAAACAAAATCATCTGTTTGTTGCGCAACGCCGGGTCTCTCAGCTAGTAGTGATATAAAAATGGTATTAACTCGAGGAGTGGGGGGAATTATTAATTAAAATGTGGCACTTCTTTATGGACGCTCACTAGACATTTTATGGAATAATCCCCAATGTCTCAATTGTATATTTTATTACATCTTTGAAATGCAATTACATGTATATATTTAATTACTAGTATCATTATAGTTGATTATGAAATCTGATTAGTTCTTTGGGCTTCCTATTATGTGGAAGTAAGGTTGTTTACTATTGCTGTCTTTGCTATAGGTCACCAAGTGTTACACAACTCATATTGAGGACAATACCTGCATGAACAGATTGCTCTTTATTGTGGGTATAACTACAGATACAAGAAACATTTACCGTTTGTTCCTTTTTAAACTCTTAAATTGCCCACGTCTCACATCATGTCCTACTTCCTCTATTGTCCTATTGCTCTTCAGATACATAAGCAGAAAGACTTTGACAATTCGACTGGTTGATTACAGAGTTTTTCTTTACAATTAGACTATGGGGTTTCCATCTGTCAAATCAAGCATAGAATTAATGTAGAAATGTACTCTGAACATTGGCCTCTGGTGACTGATTTACTTTTTTTAAATATAAATATATTTTTTTTAACCAGAACAGTCATTTTTGATTTAATCAAATGTGGCTAAGTGGTAACTTGTATAAACGTTCTTTTTTTAATTTGTCGGAATCCGAACAATTCTAATGCCAACAGTAATTGAGTGAGAAGGAAGTAGAGAGAAATGTAAAGTCACTGGAGCATTATTAACTATAAGAGCAAACTGAGACCCACTAGTTACCTACCCTATCCTTTCTTTGGTTACATGAATAATCACATTTCTTATTTGTTTCCATGACCTCATCCACCATTGCTGTTGAAAATAAAGCTGGCAAGTGTACGCTAGGCCTGAGCCTTATCCAACAAAGTTAATAAATAAGCTTTAGCTGATGGATTTAACATGACATGCTTTGTTGGAAATTCTGTTGGTGCAACTGTACTAGAATAAATAATATAGAGACAGGTCTGAAACTATTGTGATTCTATTGATAGACTTTCCAGAAAATGGAACTTGTGGTAGAGCTTTCACTTGGTGCTAAAAATAGAAATGTGTATCCACTATCTGTAAATTTGGTTTTATAAACTAGATTTACATCAGTAGTGTTGAATTCTCTCAGTGGTAAGCAAGTTATTAGACTAGCCACTTTTTTTCCTTTGGGCTTTTAAGTACAATACCAAATACTTGGCACATGTCTTTGTTCTAGTTGTTGTTTTGGCATGTCACCTACTATGACCATGAAGAGAGGAAAATGTAGTTCAGGGTGCAAGGAGGGATTGACATGTCTCTTTAACTTTGGAAATTCCATAGCTGCCCCTATTATTTTGTCCTAAACACAAGCCTTATTCACCGATGCTCTGTTTCTTTTTTACAGTACATACAGCGGGTGCTGAGTTGCATTTACTAACAAGCAGAACATTGTGAGGCAACATCGAATGAAAAACAATGTTCACTCAATGCCAGTGAAAATGTTTTGTATGATCATGAATGCAGCTGCCTGGACTTGCCTTTACAGTGCAGGTGTTCTTCCTTCCCCCCCCCCCCCTCCTAGTTTGTATCACATGTATTTGTTAAAAGAAGTGTTTTTCATAAAGGCTGTGTTGAAACAAGAAGAGCCAGGTGTCAGCTGACTGATGCAGGTTTTGCCATATACTAGTTTGCTAGTACACGGCGTCGTTTTAGTCTTTATCCATCTGTGAAAAGGATGAGCTCTTTTATGTACGGAAAGCATACAGTGTATGAAGCCACATATTCGTTTTTGCCATAGTCAATACATTTATACAGGCATAACCCGGTTTAAGGACACTCACTTTAAGTTCACTCACGAGTAAGGACATATTTTCAATAGCACCATACCCCTGTGTCCGTACGCTCGGGAGTACGGACACTTATTCTGCCCTACAGACCGCCGTAGTAGTGACGCGCTGGTTCCCCTCGCCCAATAGACAAACGGCAGCTTGCGCATGCGCCTGTCAGCACGTCCTGAACAGCAATACCGGCTCCCTACCTGTACCGAAGCATCGATTAGTGGGGAAAAAGGTAGTGCTTCACTTTAAGTACATTTTCACTTTACATACATGCTCTGGACCCATTGCATACGTTAATGCGGGGTATGCCTGTAATATGTTTATTCAGCTGTGATGCATTTCCCATTGGGTATATTACAATTATTTTCTGACCATTTATAAACCTTCAGCGTTGTCATTCTATGCGGATCAAATCACCTAACTTTAAATTTAATAATACCATGAATTCAGAAAAATAGATTTGTTTACATGTTTGGAGAACAAATCCTGTTTAGTGAGAGACTTTATTTATTTGACTACTTTGCTTTCCACGTATGTGTCACAGTTGTGTCCAATGTAATTATTTGGTATTGTAGTTTAGGTATGCTAAAATGTTAAACACTTAATATACAACATTTTTTTGTGGTTTGTTTTGATATACTTATAGAAATCTACTAAAAAAAACGTATGCTGTTGGTGTGTGTATGTATGTATGTGGATCGAGATGAACAGATTATTATTATTGCATGTTGCAATGTGCACTGACTTGTGACATTGAATGCACTTTATTATTTTTGGGCTAGTTTCTGTAGGATATGACGCTCGTACCCCTCCATGAGCTCTGTTTTGCTGCAGATCATACCCAATATACCTTTTAATTTTAGAAATTGATTATTTTTTCAGCCCCCAAGATTCTTCCTAAAAAAACAATTGTTTCCTGGTGCTTTACAAATCGAGCTCCAAATGTCACTTTGTGTCTCCTGGCATTTCAAGTAGATGGCACTTGGATTCATAACAGGGTTCTCTCACTCTTAAGTCAGTTTTATTACCACTAAGAGATTGAAAGCTCTGTCATTAGAGCTTATTTGCAAATGAAGGTGGAGTTGTAAAACGTCTGTGAGAACTGTGGCAAATTTGAGGTCACATATACTGTGGTTTATTTTAAAACACATCAGCATTTTTAAAACAATAGAAAATTATTGGCAATTTTACAATTAAGTTTGTGATCATTATAATGACGTACGTAAGGTCTGTGCATCAACCTTCAGTGCAGTTTGACTTCTATTACACTAAGTTTGCTCATTTAGTTCCTTATTTTTAATGCAGGACTGTTTTGCTAGAGGGTTTAAAGTAGCTCAGTTTTGGCACAGATTTTTGCTGTAGGTAAATGGAAAAAGTTCCATCCGGTTATAACGTGTTTCCCATGTAGCTCTCCCCTTCTATTTCTCTATGTAACAACTTCCACAAAGCACATGAAAGCATGGGTGCAACTTTGCAGTTGTTCCATTCCCCTTGTATTAAGGTAGTTGGCCTTGGAAGACAAGGGTAATTAAGGAGGTGGGCAGACAAGAGTTTGACCGGATCTGCTTCCCTAAATATTATGAACAATACATGTGGAACTCTGCATGTTTAAAGCCCCCTGAGACTAATGGTAGCAACATGTTTAAGGGGTTATATCTGGGTGATTTAAAAAAATATATATATATTTATATATATATTATATGACATTTATTAGAATTTCTGAATAATTTTTTCATGTTAGTTTGAATACATGGTGTGCTGAGACTTGGACAAAGTCCTATTGTCTCCTTCCTTCCCTTATCTTTGTCTCTGTGATGAGGATAGAATATAAGGATAAACAAAACACTTGGTTAAGAAATACTGCCCCATTCAGAGGCCCCTAAGAAGTAATTAATTTTCACAGACCACAGCCACATTGTTTATATTAGCCTGGTTAGATTTGTTTAATGAAGCCAATTATATTGTAAATTCTTGGTGGAGCACACACATGTATTCCTGGGAAATAAGTGATTTTGCTTCTTTACTTCCTCCATGGTCAAAGGGGCTAGCAAAGGCCTTGCATGGTTACTGGTTTCTTGCTGTTGGCTCCTGGAGAGCCACTGTCTGCCAAGATTGCGGTCTTAAAATTAAATTGTTTCTGAGGAAAACAATGCGTTTTATATTATTAGGCATGTTTCTACAAGCTTTTACCAAGTCCTTATAAAAAGGGCTTGTCAGAGATACACCAGACCCTAACATTTCAGTTTCTTAAACCCTGTGGCTACGGGTGTGATTGAAATAACGAGAAGATTCCCACTCTATCTTTGTGTGAATCATTGGTTCTTGATGGTCGGGTAATGTGTCACACACATTCCATTTCTGAATGTTCAAAATGTGTTTACTTCCTGGTAGATGACAAGTAAAGCAGATATAGTTTTTTTGGTAGGCTGAACCCAGTGTCCGCTCTCATTGTGTTTTATGGGCAAGTTACTTTATCTCCCTGAGCCTCGGGCATTAAAAAAAAATAATAATTGTAGGCTTTTCAGGGCAGGGACAGCAAAATTGAGCCTGAAATGACTGGGTTTTTTTTTTTTGGTCACTATAAAGTGTTCCTATTTGGGTTATGAGGTACCCATTTTTATTTCTGTGTCCAGTTACTACAACAACCATACTGTGTAAAATGAGGGCCTAAGTAATTAAAGCAAAGTGGGGAGATGGTTTAGCAGATTTTAATGTCATGGATTAGTGAATGAGGCCCATGAGTGGCAGAACAAAACTGCCTAATGTTTAATTCTCATGTTTGCCCATCGTTACGAAGCACGAAACAAACAGCCTAAACTCCAGTGGTCTGTGAGGTGGTCTAGGACATTTTGATTGCAGCCGTTTTGCCACGACTAAGTTGCTGCTGGTGTTTAGCCGCCAGTCACCTCGCTGGAGGCAGTAAACACAAAAAACAAAACTGTGCGCTACTACCTAACTACCTATAAAGTTTAAATGTATAAATATATACAGTGCAGTGACTATACCATCAATTTAGTGATAAAAAATTTATAAAAAATTAAACCACAACTCCCACGGTGAGATAATTAAACAGTAAATAATAAGTGCCACATAACCGTGTTGGGGATAATGGCGTCTGCAGCTGTAAACGCAGGGGTGGCTCAGCACCCCACACACACTAAGAGAATGGAAACAAAAGAAAACAGCGCACAACGCCAAATAGTGAAGCAAATTCAACAATATACTGTATTATAGAATTAAAAAGGGGGTAATATATCTGCGTACATGAAAAAAGTTGGTAAAAGGCATGTAGTGTGTATCACACTGTTTACCACTCGACAGCTGTTAGCTGTAGATTCAGGTGCTTGCTTCCCTCTGCTGCTGCAGCTCAGTTGATTCTGGGGCAGGACGTCAGTCTTTTCACTCCCAAGGGGATTTCCCTTCATGCAGCCAGGTTCAGCAGCTGGTACTGGGGCTCGGTGAAATCGCTCCTGCTTCCTAGCCGATATGAAGCTGCTCCTGTACCTCGGCAGGTGTATCCTCTGCTTACATTGGCCTTTGTCTATGTATTGGCCTGTCCTGTTTTTATTTCATCCTGTGTGCTGTTTTGGACACTTGAGAGAGACTTTGTAAGACTGTTCAAACTTCCCTATTGAATCCACCACTGCTGCATCGTGGCACGCTGAGGGCACCCCAGCAAGCTGCGTTTTAACCTCTGTGCAGAGGATACACCTGCCGAGGTACAGGAGCAGCTTCATATCGGCCAGGAAGCAGGAGCGATTTCACCGAGCCCCAGTACCAGCTGCTGAACCTGGCTGCATGAAGGGAAATCCCCTTGGGAGTGAAAAGACTGACGTCCTGCCCCAGAATCAACTGAGCTGCAGCAGCAGAGGGAAGCAAGCACCTGAATCTACAGCTAACAGCTGCCGAGTGGTAAACAGTGTGATACACACTACATGCCTTTTACCAACTTTTTTCATGTACGCAGATATATTACCCCCTTTTTAATTCTATAATATATTGTTGAATTTGCTTCACTATTTGGCGTTGTGCGCTGTTTTCTTTTGTTTCCACCTCGCTGGAGGGACATCTCACCACTGAGGTAAGCCCTTAACCTAAAAACGAACAAAAAATACCCATTGCCCTAAAACCCATTACCCTAATTCCGTTTCCCTTAAGACCTTAATCCCCTACCATAACCGCTAAAACCCCTTAAGTTATTTTACCTTATTGGCAAAACGACCGGCGGCTGAGTGTCCAGCGACGGAGCGAAGGGTCCCTCGGAGGCCAAACACCAGCAGTGACTTGGACACGACAAAATGGCAGATTCCGTTTTTGAGGGGACTTCTAGTGTCAGAATGAATGTGTCTTATGGCAGACGAGTGCTTGGTAGATGTGTCCCATTATCATTTATTTCAGCTCATAAAATGAATAAAGTTCTGCTCTGTAGGACACCACAATTCCAGTGTTGTGTAAAAAAAAAAAGAAGAAAGAAATACAAATAAAAAGGGGGGGGAGGGGGTTTAAGTTATATGCAGTCTAGTGAGATTTAACTTGGTTGGTAATGCACTTTTAGGTACATAGTCTAGGGTAGGTGTGCTTGACATCCCTAGGCAGAAGAAGGTTTGAACTGGTTGTGTTTGGCTATTTAAAGGTTGGTATCAGTGCTCTAAGGCAGGGGGGCGCAAACTTTTCAGTCTGCGCCCCCCTGCTCGCGCCCCCTTCTTACCTTGTTTCTGGCGTCAAATGATGCCACCGGGTCAGGTTGATGGCAACGTGATGTAATTTGACCCTGCAGCATTATTTGACGTCGCGTTGCAATGGCAACGCATCACCGAAGGTAAGGGAAGTTGCAGAGGCCTCACGTGATCCCCCGGCATTTAATTTAAACGCCTTGGGGAAGAGCGCGGTGCCTCTGTAACCGCCACGCCCCCCCATGAAAATATCTCGATCCCCAGTTTGCACACCCCTGCTCTAAGAAGTCATGTAGAGATTCATATTCTTCTAAGCAACAAGAACCCACTCTGCCTCTTTAGAATGGAGAGGTATACGGTATGTCAAGACCAGTATTTAGCTCTGTTTTCCTCAAGCAGAGCTAATGGTTTAGAAATGCTACCTCCAGCTGGTCTTCTAAAACAATTCTCTAGGGGCATTTGTGTATCCTCAATTTGGACAGTATACTACACACACAGCTGTGCAAACCCACACTCCGATTGACTCTGTCCTGTTTGAAGCTGTCATAGTCTAGTTTTGTCATTTATGCTACAATCCATCCTTTGACTACATGCTTTCAATCAAGCAAACTGCACATGGACAGAAAGATTCAGTGTCTGTTTGCTTCTCTGTTTGTAACTTGTGTATTGCTGCAACAGTATGTAGTAGAACGCTCTGTAATGCTGCTGCAACACCGCAGGACGTCCCATTGACATGGCAACACAACGTCATTTGACGTTGCGTGCCATGATGAGAGACACTGCAGGAACACCTCGTAAAGGAGCAGGTAAGAGGCCCCATATCTGTTCCCTACACCGAGCCCCACAATATTACCAGCCAGCCCTGCGTGGAGGCCTAGCTGCTGGAGCCCAGACAAGGGGTGCGCACAGCCGACGAGTAACGTGACATGATCAGAGAGACACAACCCCTCCCACAGCCAGTGCAGGACTATACAGACGCATCCAGGGACCTGGAGTGTTTTAGTATTGACTCTACAATACACGCTTTTGATGTTTGTGAGTGTGTTGCTGTACGTTTTGGGAATCATTTTTTTACTATTTATATTAAATACTATGGTGATTGTGCCTTTTCAGTTTGTTTTGTAGATTCTATGCTGTCATTTTTTTAGAGCTTCCAAAGACAACCCTAGTATTCCTAACCAAATGTTGATCTACACTTTCCTAAGCTGCAATATGGTATAGCAAAAACTTCTCATTTCGTAACGTTTGTCTCTACTTCCAGGACTTGATGACTCCTTGCTGCAATATGTCTCCAATTTTGAACGGGAGAAGATAAATGGTGAACAGCTACTACAGATTTCTCACCAAGATCTTGAGGAGCTTGGTGTCACTCGAATTGGGCATCAGGAACTTGTTCTTGAGGCTGTTGATCTTCTCTGTGCCTTGGTAAGTTGATGAGAACTAGATTGATATATTTTCCATGTTACATTTGTTTGTTCTGCATATTTTATTTATTTATCCAATATCCATTGTTCTTTAAATGTAGATTCAGTGTAGGTAGAGATATCTTTTAGGAGATTAACATGGTTCTTCATAGCTGAAATTGTAGTGTGCAGAGCTTTAAAAAAAAAAATCGTAGTTTTTCCCCCCCTTCAAGTTACATAGTAGAGGTTGAAAAAGGACATGCGTCCATCATGTTCAACCTATGCTAAGTTTAGATGACAGTTTGGGTTCCAGTTCTGATTATAATATGTTTACATTTCTAAAACTACTATATAAAAAAAAAATTTGTGGGTCCATTACAGTAGCTCTAGGAGCCACTAATAAGGGTTTTTTTTTTTTTTGTCTCGCTGGTGTAATGGTGTTTATGTGAGCAACTTACCTTCCACAACGGTGCACTCTTCCCATATGGACATCATAAAGTTTTTCTTTAGGCTATACTTTGAATAAGGAGTGTATTTTTTCAAAATCCTTAACATAACTGAAGAATTTTCATTGTAGTACAATGAAAGTAAAAAAAGAGTAGGAACTTGCAAACAAGCAAAACTTGATTGTCATTGTGGAACAATGAGAAAGCTTACATGTTGAACTACGGATCTAGTTGCTTCTTTCTTTGTTCATATTGTTCATCTGTACATGAAAAATGTATGAGAGACGGAGGCACTACTGTACATACAGCCTTTCAGCTTGCACACGATAGAAGCCAGTGAATTGAAGCCAGCGAGAGATATACAGTTTGACATAATTGAGAATAGTGGGAAAGAATGCCTTGCAATTCTTCTCCCATTACTAGTCTGCATTCCATTCGCCGTGTGACACTTCTTACATTGTGTCTATTCTAATTTCTTAAAATGGAAAGCATTTGTGCTCTACACTGGGCAGCAGCCTTCCTGTTTATAGTACAGAAATAATCTCCTATTGGGTAAACTCTGCTGTCCAAATGCAAAATGATTATTGTAGACCACTCTCAAGTGCATCTGTAGCCACTATGGATTTCCTATCCTTCCTTTCACACATTCCTGCACTAATCGATTAAACCAGAGCATAGAGCCTACTGTTTGTCTATATGGCTTTTCAACATAAAAAGTATAAGCGGTATGCAATTGTGTTTTCGGATAGTTCTTGGTTTACACTAGTTCCCCTTCTTAAAAGTAGACATTATATTGAATTTTTTTCTAGTTCTCCCTCTGAACTTTTGATGAGGAAGACACATTTGTGATTGCTTCCCTTTGTGCGTAAAGGGGATATTGCATTTCACCTACCTTCAGGGATAAGAAATCTTGCTTTTATTGCAGCGTCTTGTATACCGCCGTGTTTCTTCAGAAGATGCTGTTATTTATTAAAGCAGCAATCCCGGCTGCACAACTCGCTTCTGATTCCACCCCCCAATATTTTTTTCCAGATGGTCCCTGGAGTTGAACCACGTACAGTATTTTTCAGCTCCTGAGATCACCCAGTTTCACAGATACACACTGTTAAAAGGTTAATAGTTTCAGTCCCCTCCATGGAAAACAAAATAGCGTTCTAAATCTTGCAGGTCCCACAATCCAATAGGAAGCAGCAATGTCATCTGTTGTCTTCCTATTCGACAGTCCTTAAAAACCCAGGGGGAAAAATGTTGACAATCCTTTTTAAAGAGAAGCATATAACATCCAAATATGGGTGATACATTACACCTCCAAGACCACGAGAGAAGATGTGCAGGTTATGAAATATGAGATTTGTACAATAGCAAATAATCAATTGTGAGATGTATGTATGTATGTATGTATATCTTTATTTATATAGCACCATTAATGTACATAGCGATTCACGGCAGTAATAGACGTGACGATCATATAGATAATAAATAATATAAATAACACATAAAGGGGAGAAGTGCTTCAGACATAAAAGTAACATTTAGGAAAATGAGTCCCTGCTCAGAAGAGCTTACAATCTAATTGGTTGGTAGGAAGGATGTACAGAGACAGTAGGAGGGCGTTCTGGTAAGTGCATCTGCAAGGGGTCAAGGTTTATGTATGCAGTGTAAAACTATCACTCGTAGAGCTACTCAAATGCTTCCTTAAGCAGGTGTGTTTTCAGTTGGGTCTTAAAGGTGGATAGAGAGGGTGCTAGTAGGATATTGAGGGAAAGAGCGTTCCAGAGGTGTGGGGCAGTCGGTGAGAAAGGTTTAAGGCATGCGAGGGCGTTAGATACAAAAGGGGTAGAGAGAAGACCTCCTTAAGCAGAACGCAAGAGTCGGGATGGTGACTTGCGAGAAATGAGGTCTGAGATGTAAGGAGGAGTAGAAGAGTGTAAAGCTTTAAAAGTGAGGAGGAGAATTGAGTGTGTGATACGGGATTTCAGCAGGGGAGACGCTGAGACAGATTTCAGAAAGAGTAGAGTGATTCTGGCAGCAGCATTTAGGATAGATTGTAGGGGAAACAGGTGAGAGGCAGGAAGGCCGGACAGCAGGGGGTTACAGTAGTCGAGACGGGACAGAATGAGGGTCTGTGTCAGAGTTTTTGCTGTCAAGCAACAGAGGAAAGGGCGTATCTTGGTAATAGTGCAGAGGAAAAAATGATGGGTTTTAGCTATCTTTTGAATGAGAGAGGAGTCGAGTGTGACCCGTAGGCAGCGTGCTTGGGCTACTGGGTGAATGATAGTATTGCCAACAGTAATTGCCAACAGGAGGTAGTAGGGCCAGGTTTGGGAGGAAGTATGAGGAGCTCTGTTTTTGCCATGTTAAGTTTAGTTGGCGGAGGGCCATCCAGGATGATATAGCAGAGAGACATTCAGAAACTTTGGTCTGTACAGCAGATGTAAGGTCAGGGATTGAAAAGTACATTTTTGTGTCATCAGCATAGAGGTGATATTTGAACACAAGATATGTGATTAGGTCACCTAGAAGAGTGTGTAAAGAGGAGAGGTCCCAGGACAGAGCCCTGGGGTACCTCCACTGAGAGATCGATAGAGGAGGAGGTGTTGGCAAAAGACACACTGAAAGTACGATGGGAGAGGTAAGAGGAGATCCAGGATAAAGCTTTGTTACGAATACCAAGAGTATCGAGAATGTGAAGAAGAGGGTTGTCCACAGTATCAAACGCTGTAGAGAGGTCGAGTAATATGAGCAGAGTGTAATGACCTCTGACTTTGGCAGCATGGAGGTTATTCGTTATTTTAGTGAGGGCTGTTTTAGTGGAGTGAGCCGTGCGCAAGCCTGATTGAAGAGTGTTTAGGAGAGAATAGGTATTGAGAAAGTGGAGCAAGCGAGAGAATACAAGACGTTCAAGGAGTTTAGAGGCAAAGGTCAGAAGGGATACAGGCTGATGGTTAAAAAGATAGGTAGGGTCAAGCTTGTAGTTTTTGAGTAATGGTATAACTATTGCATGTTTTGAAGAAAGAGGGAAAGGTACCAGAGTAGACGGAAGAGTTCAAAATGTGTGTGAGCGTAGGGATTATAGTAGGAGCAAGAGGTTAGAGGAGATGGGAGGGAATGGGGTCAAAAGGACAGGTGGTAGAGGGAGAAGAGATCAGCAGTGACACATCCTCCTATGTGACAGCGGAAAAAGAGTCAAGGAAGGCAGGAGGAGACTTAAAAAGAGATGTTGGATTGGAGGGGGATACAGAGGGATATGCTGACACATGGATTCCACCTTTTCCTAGAAAAAGTCAAAGTCCTGAGGTGAGATGGATGAAGAACAGGCAGCAGAGGTTTATTTGAGTAGGGAGTCAAAGACAGAGAAGAGTCTGCGTGGATTAGACTTGTGTGTTTTGATTAGTGAAGAAAAGTAGGTTGGTTTAGCTTGAGAGCGGGCAGAGTTGAAACAGGATAGCATAAATTTGTAGCGAAGGTAGTCTGCGAGAGTGTGAGGAATGACTGCAGGAGTGCAGCATGCGCGTTTGGGAATTTAGCCAGGGTTTGGTGTTAGGACGAGAACGGCAGAGAGAAAGCGGGGCATGTAGATCAAGAGAGGAGGACAGGGCAAAGTTGTAGTTCATGACCACGTTGTCTGGGTCTGGAGCTGAGAGAGGAGAGGGAGGAGCGTAAAGTGGAATCAAAAGCTGGAAGGTTAATAGAGTGCAGGTCTCTGCAGAAACGAGGGGTAGATGGAGGTGGAGAAATGAGAGAGAGAAAATGAGATGTGGTGATGGTCAGAGAGAGGGAAATGGAGAAGTCAGAGAGAAAAGTTTATAGTGAAACTAGGTTGTGGCCATCCTTGATCTATGCTTTCACTCCTTGCCTCCCCTGTTGCCATACACATATTACCAGAAAATGGAACAAAACTGGGGAAATGCCGGATCCTACGGCTGTATTATGTTTCCTCCAATTTCTTACTCATTTCCTACTTACAGCACCACTTCTGACCTCAGATCCGTTTGTTACATGCTTGGTGTTTGTTTGCCCCAATATACAGTGTTTAATCTTAGAGCAAGGGCTGTAATTTAATGATTGCAGAGCACGTGTAGTAATAGGGAACCTGGGTTAGCAAAATCTGGCAGGACAGATAAATATAAATGTGTTTTGAAAAATATTAATCACAAATGTAGAGATTCGCCACCATTTTTTTTTATCGTAATGTATTTGGTAACATGGATTTATATGGAAACTAAATTATTATTTGCTGTGGTGCTTATGGCAGCCATTATTTCTAATTTCCCCCTCCAAGAACTTGATCTCTGCAGTGATGCTGCATAAAACCCAGAAATATGCAGTATTAGAAGATTTAATGAGAAGATTACATAAACACTCCCAGTGGTGAGAAGACGGTAAACCATGGATCACATATGACACTGTGGTGTTAGATGCATTCCAAGCGGGCGAATTTTTTTTTTTTTTTAACATGGGATTGAAGCAGGGGGTCTCCAGGAACCCCCTGCTTCCGGAGGCACGTCCGTAGGGGGTGCCGGTAGCTGCTCCTCTAGCAGGGATCACGTATGGCCACTTTTCAAAGCTCCTGTGCTCTGCTGGCCAATGGGAAGCTGTGACATCATCCAGTACGGCTTCCTATTTGCCCACATGACGTGGGAGCTTTAAAAAGCAGAGATACGGACACCCCCTAAGGTAGTAAGTATCTCGGGAAGCAGGGGGTCCCAGGACCTTAAATGAATATTGTTCAGCTCTGGAGATCCCCTTCTTCAATCCTATGTAAAAAAAAATTATTATGTGACATCTTGGATTGCCTCTAATGCCATAGTGCCATATGTAATCTATGGTGCACTGCCTTTTCAACACAGAGCTGAAGTGCACAGTGTTTGTCTCATAAATTGGTGGTAGTTTTTGTGAAAAGATTATATGGACAATATGTGAGTACCACATCTGTGAGCCTTTTAGTCACTTACCTAGCATGGATTTGGTCTGCAGAGGTTCTCATGAGTTATGCTCCTGGGGTTTTAATTGAGGAGAATTATTATTTTCTGCAGCTGGGGAATGGAAAGGATTCTTGATTTGATTTTATTCCCACTCAGACCTTTTACACTTCTTAATTTCACCAAGTCAAATATGGTAAAAAATGTTTGGTATTTCATAGCGTATCTTTTATTTTAGTATACTTAATTTGTTACGAGTATGAAAGTTATACTTC
Source organism: Ascaphus truei (assembly GCF_040206685.1). Lineage (NCBI taxonomy): Eukaryota > Metazoa > Chordata > Amphibia > Anura > Ascaphidae > Ascaphus > Ascaphus truei. The sequence continues at coordinate 225,529,906 of NC_134486.1, read as the reverse complement.
TCAACTAGTCCACTGCCCAAGAATGCAAATGTGAGATGCTACAGTAAACTGTACGCAGCCGTTTTGCCAGAAAATCAGAACAGCCTAAAGCCTTGAATTCTTCTCCTTACAAGTCACATTGCATTTCATTATAGATGTCTCAAGAAAATTTAGTAGCCACCTCCTCCATAGGAAAAAAAATGCAAATAATGTTTCCATTGGTGGTATTGGGGAGGTACTTGGGGTGTAAACACAATGTCCGTATTTATTTGTTACTTGACAGCAATTCTGTGTGAGTGTCACCGAAGCAATAAGACCCATATTTACAAAAGTCTTCTGCCATAAGGCACCTTCCGGTGCTGGAAGACCTAATTCAGCCCATTCAAGTCAATGGGTTGTAAGGTGTTTTATGGCAGAAGGCTGATTAGTAAATATGGGACTAAGGGGCTGATTCTGTATAGAATCTAGAATTCTATATAGAATCAGCCCTTAACTCTCAAAGCATCGGTGAGACAAGGAAAATAACCAAGTGGAAGCTCCGAATAGAAGAGGAGAACCCTGGTCCTCTGCATAATAAAATAGGAAAAACAATATAATTCTATATAAATCATGGTACAGTAAATAAAAATTCCACTTGTGGGTACATTTGCAAACTACTGTATATGTAAAACATAGAATGCCCATGAGTGTATTTGTAGGTCTTACACAGGTCCCCATACCTGCTCCGTTCACCACATTCACATACCATATCTGTGGTTAGGCTGCAGACAAGGATTCTGGTTAGTGAATAATGGAGGGCTGAATGCTGCTTTAATTAAAGGCACATTATTCAGGAGGTGAGCCTTTAGTCTACTTTGTTGTGTACAGATGTAGCCAGACTTACTGTCCCCTGCTGCGTTCATGTGCGGCCACCGGACTGCAGTGCAGCCATGTACGATCACGGCCCCCCAAAAAATGACCTGGGAGGATTAACTGCGTGGGTCTGTCCTTCTGAATTGGGAATCCTGCTTTTATCCTCCCGGGCCACAAAATGTACTGTTTTCAGGGCCGCAGATGTCCTGTGGATTTTAACGTTTTGGTCCACGGTCAGGGACAGGAAATCTGGCCACATTTGTAGCATAAATGCTTTATTCATTTGACCCTTTTAGGCACTTTCACATTTTTCATGATTCTTACTCCACAAGACAATAAGAAATATTATGCATCTTATGTAGGTGCCTGCTAAATGGAGTTTACCTTGACTGGGTTAGTGAGCTTAAATCATTTTTGGATCAAAAGATGCAACTAAATTACTCCTTTGTTAAAGACTTAAGATCAACATTTTAAATGTCACTAATAAATGGCAAGCCAATTTGGGAGGAGCACATGTGTATTTGTTTTCCATACTGTAAATGTGAGGAGAATTCCCTTTCCCTAGCCGCAAACTCGATGATAAAGGTATAGAAAGCTGTAGTGTTACTGATGCATTCTGTTATACGGGTAGGTCTGAGTTCACCTGATTCTGTTTTGCTTCTTATAATGTGATTTTAAATACATTTGGAAACTTAAATTATATTTCAACATTTTTCAAGCCTGTATAGTATCAAGTGGTTAGTGTGAAACATTGCACTTTACTCCTGCTAATTTCATACCAGTTATTTGGGCAACTGAAGAGCCCCCCCTCCCCTTTAATTCATCCTATAGATACAAATTGCTTATTGATGCAAGCAGTGCAGATTAGAAGCCACAAATTGTGATTACCCCGAGTGCCATCATAGCAGCAAAACAGTATATAGACCTCAAAGTTTCTGAGGCACGTATGTGACTCTTATCGCCTTAAAACTGCAGTTCAAGCAATATTCTACATGTGTTTTTTTCAAAATAAATCGGTTCTGTACTATGAAAAATACTGGATAACAATCAAAGAATCCACGCTTGTGCTGTCTTATGCGTCATATAAGTAGACCCCTTGCTGCTGGGCGCGTGGTGTCGCTCCCCAAGGTCTCCTAATTGGTGGTCACGTGAGGCTGTTCCACGTGAGGCTGGGACAGTGAACAGGGAAGCTCAAGTGGAGGAGAGATCTGCCAAGCGACGGTGCATTCCGGACATTAACAACGGCACCTTTCCTTGGCTACCCGCTTTTCCAGCTCACGGTTAGCATCTGTCCCCCCCCTTGGTGGTTTTGTTTCATATGTAGTCGTTTTGGTAGTCCGTAATTGACTCACATTTGTTTATACTTATTTAAGTATTTATTATTTCATATGTAGTCACTGCATCAGTTTGCTATTCACTTACAATTGTGTGTATTATTTCTGTTTGTCTCTATTTTGAGCTTGTCTTTTTGTGTGTTCTATTAGATCCTGTTTTGTTGGTTCATTTGTTATATGTATGGTCATTTTAACTAACTGTTGGGTGTGACGGGAGCTTTGTGACAGGCTATGAATAATACACCACCAAAGATATAACTGGGCTGAATTGGACGAGAGACGTAGATATGAGAAAATATAATTTATTCCTTGAAAAAGGTGAACACACGAGATATACAAATAACAGACAAAATATGGACACTTACTTAAAGGTTAGGACAAGAAAGCCATCAGGATACAGGATGGGCCATTTCTTCCATAATTCAGTTTCAGATGTTGACATCACAGCAATACATGAAGATCATACATGAAGACACATGAAGATCTTTGAGTAAGGGCTGACTCTGTTTCAAATACCATTTCAAACCCATCTCTTAACCCTAGATGCCGAGTTGGCTAGAAAAAATCTCTTTGAAGCAGATTTTGGCTTTCATTGTAAGTGTGAAGTATCACACTTAAAAACACTTAGTTCCTTGGTTCCTGCCCCCAGTATAAACAATTAGGGCAGTTACCTTTTGATCACTGGCCTATGCTAATTCTTGCAGGATGCCCTTCCTGTCTTATTTAACATAGCAGATGGAGTCTGCATTTTTCAGTGCAGATCCAAAATTCAATATACACTGTAAATAACTTCATAACTTCAGTTCAGTGGTACTTACTGGCACGCGAGACATTAATACATTCCGTCACGCATAACGCTCCCAATGAGACTAAATATTACCGTGTAATACTAAAATTAAGAGAGATATTAATATCTGTCTCTTAGGACCGGCTAAACATCAGGTGTCTGTAATCCTTATGTGCGAATCAGTCCCACGAATACACATATGTAGCTTTTAGCACGTTCAGCCGAGGACATCTCATAATATTCTTATATTTAATAAGGTCACTCATTCTGTAGCCCCACTCCTAAAGCAGGGGCGTTTGGCCAGTCTACCAAATGGAGTGTCTGGCAGGATACTATGGTTTGTAAGTGTGAGTTTTAACACTCACAAACCACTCCAGCTTCCTAAACATTTGGTCGCATTCCTTAGTAGGCAGGCATCTTTGAGGGTAACTTAAACAAAGGGCTAGAATCACTATTCAACTATTAACCCTTGCCCTCCCGGATGGATCCCAGTGTTTGTGTGGTGCAGTCACTGGAACAGAAACAATACATTTTTACAGGGGAATAAACAGTTGGATAGCTGAAGCAAGGCAAAACCACATTACTGGACCCCAGTCCAGTTAACCCCTTGCTTCCCAGGTGAGAGTAGAGGGTGGCCAAATGGGGTGTAACCCCTTTAATCCCAGGCCAAATCCCCTCTCTCTTGACATTGGGTACATGGGACCTGTATTAAATATCTATTTTTTTTTTTTTTACTAATCCCCCGGTGCACTGTGTGCATACTTTATATGAGAAAATACTTGTAGCATTACAAAAATAAAATAAAAATGTAAGACCTTTTTAATGTATTATAATGTAACAAGCATTTTTTTGTTTTTATAGCAACCATTTACAAAGTGACATCCCCTTCCTCATCTGAAACTGGCTTTGACACACCCCTTTTTGAGCCCTGCCCTCTCTCTAGCAGTGCACCAATTGTATCTAGTGACTGCCTGGTCACATGATCTTCCCCACAGAACTTTGCATCTTGGGTCCTTTTCTGCTGCACTGACAGGAATTTAGTTAACCCCCAAGCCAAATCTTTTCTTATCGATCGGCAGCTTAGCTAATCACTTGTCAGTGTGTAGATTGTATTGATGCACATACAGTATTGAATGAATTTTTTTTTTTTTTTTTTGGAACTGCAGCTTCAAATATCATTTTGTTTTTTTCTGTGTACTATAAGCCAACATAAACTGTACATGGTTCAAAGGATGTCTTAAGAAAAAATGCGTCCTTTAGATGTGGTTAAACGGCTCATTCTTTCAACTACAGGACGTTTTAGGTAATTATGAGATGGGACAAATGGTCCCAAACTGTCCTGAAAGCATTGAGACCAGTTTCTTGCTTTTTTTTTTTTTTTTTTTTTAAGTAGTCTTTTTGAAGTCATGTTTATTTTTAGGATTTGAATCTGTAAAAATGATTCTGTCCGCTAAACCATTTTTTCCTGGCCAGAGAAAAACACTTTAGCAATAAGCATGTAAAAAAATAAATTAAAAAATGTTAAGAATTGAGCACATAACCATGGAAAATAAAGACGGCAAGAGGAAGGGAACTCTGAACTTCCTGTATTTTCATTTTTGTTATACATGGACTTTGAGGCAATCCAAGCGGCAATTTAAAACATATATTTTTGTTTTAATATATGGAGCCTTTGATTACCTTTTTATTGAAAACGAATTCACTAAGCTGCCGATTTGAGTCGTTCTTTGGTGATCAATCCGCAAAATCCTGCTTCCCAGGGTTCACTAAATGGCTGACTTTCCGTTTCAATCAATCCTTCAGTCGGTGTAACTCGGCAGCCACAATGTATTCTTGTAGCACTAAGGTAACATTATCTATTGTTACAGTTTGCAGCTCAAACTGCTGGGAATATTGGCAACAAATGATCACAAACAGGAAAGTGTTGCAAAGATCTTGCACTGCTGGGGAGGTGTGCTAAACCTGCTATAGAAATCAAAGGATGCTCCGTATATTAAAACTCATAAAAAATGTCATTACGAGTTTAATTTTAGAATTAAAGAAAAGGAAGGAAGTATTACCAAATACTTGATAGATACTTGTATCTAATACAACATGATAAAGCCCAATTGCGAAACGTGTAGGTGTGCGCATTTGTTTGTTCCATGAGTCTGAGACTTCAATAAATATCTTTTTTTTTTTTTTACTGGGCCACCTTGTGATATTTTGCTTTGGATAGTGCTCCGTTTTTCACCCTTACCTTCTTGCTCAGTATATTAAAACTAATTACAAATGGCATTGTGTTGAATTAATTTTTTTAGTATTATCTAATACTATAGAACTGATTTATTAAAAAAAAAAAAAAAAAAAAAAAAACGTAGGCTATTGCATAGATTGCGTCTTTTTAACCTTCTGCCACTAATAATAAATAACACCGTAAGTGAAGCACCATACTGAAATAATTGCATTCTTTTTATATCATTATTTCTGGGGTTAGGCTATACTAATTGTTGCTGTGGAATTCAACAACAGATATGTCTAATCAGGCCTTTGTGCAAGGCAGTTGACTTGGGCCATGCGCCTTTGGGGGAGGGGGGTGAGGGGGGCGTGCTCCCTCCTCCTGTGGGTGTTGGGTCCAAATTCCGCAAGACAGAGGGGTGAGCTGTAGGAGGGAGCTGGGAAGTGTCTGTGTGTGTGTCTGTGTAGATAGCGAGGGGAGGTATGTGTAGGTTTTTTTTGCATTATGCGGAGTGGCCCTTCTGCAGCGTGGTATTGTCATGCCGACGCAATGTCACGTGACTCTGCAGGAGGAGGTCTCATGCTGCCAGCCTGCCACCTTGGGACCCGCCAAAGGTAAGACTGGCCCTGCGTACTCCGTATTGGATTGCAATACACTTTTTTTCATAAAATACAATGTCAAACAATTCATGTAAGATTAATTTTCAAATGACTCGAATTCAAATGATCGGCAAGCAGTATTTTAGTAAAAACCACCAGCTTGCAAATAAATGTTCCCAGTCAGGTTTTAATTACTTAAAAGGGATATTTGACTCCTCCAGTTGTTTTTTTTTTTTATTTATTTATTTATTTTAGCATTTTTAATTTGTCAATGGTTTTCACTTTTTTTTATTATATACCGTGAAGTATGATGTAAGAGTTTCCCAGGACATAATTCTAAACGAGAGGTAACAACTCTCAATGTACTATATTTCCAGTTAAACCATTTTTTTAATATAAAGAGTTGAGCACTAAATCATTAGTTGCCCCAGCCAGTAATAATATCCTAAAGATGTTTGGGCAGAAAAAAAATTAATTCACTTTTCTGCAAAACTGTTTAGTCCACAAACTACAAACAGGGGCAGTTACACTTCTGGAAACCTCCCTGTTCAGGTAAGGTGAGCAAAAAGGACGAGGATATTGTTATTGGAACTTCATTCACTGCTAGTTGACGCTAGCCCTGTTGTGGCTGTTAATTTGTTAGCAACATTTGGATTATTTTAGGAGCGATTATTATATGATTTTCAACTGATGTCTTTTAAGTTAAAGAAAACTGCTGGGAAGTATTTGCAACATTTATAGGGATTCATCAGTTTATATTTTTAAAGGAACAGTACAAGCTATGCGTTTTTATTTTTTATGTTTGATACGGGGTCTCTGGAGCTGAACCCCATTAATTTCAGCTCCGGGGCCTCTATGCTGTTTTAAAGGTCCAGGTAACGCGGACCAATAAGAAGCTTCACGGGATGGTCATGGCTTTCTATTGGCTCGCAGGACGTGGGAGTTTTGAAGCCACCATTACGAGAACCCTAGCTAGCCCAGCCAAAGCTGCTACTGGTACTACCAACAGAAGTAAATATTTCAGCTCTGGAGACGCTATGCGTCAATCCTATGGGAAAAAAAATTGAAATGCAGCATTCTTCATAGCACTTTTTTTTTTATTATTATTATTTTTATTTGTTTTAACATATACAGCATTTAATACATTTACCTTTCATGAATAAGCATTACCTAAACTGACTATCGATCCAGTCTCCCATGACCGATCAGCAAGGAAGAAGGTATTTCCCTGGGTTCATCTAATGCAGAGGGGGGCAACCTATTTTTCAATGTAGCCACAGGTGTGGCGAATGAGAAGTGAAAATCGCCACACCATGTAAAAATTGAGACATTATGTTGCTCAATCGAACAGTTCAAACGCACACTGTTCGTCTGCTTCACTCACCTCAGCACTATCACCTGCAGCTGCTTCCCTCACCTCAGCACTATCACCTGCTCCACGGTGCACTGAGCACAGGAGAATACTTGGCACACTTCACGGACTCCCCCTCCGCCTGTCCCTTCTGTGGCGAGCGGGAGTCCGTATTCCACATTTATCTGAGCTGCGCCAGACTGCAGCCCCTCTTATCCACCTTGAGGAGCCTTCTTCTGCAGTTCTGGCTGGGTTTTTCCCCTCATCATTTTATTTTTGGGTGCCCAGTGTCCCGAGACAATAAGCCTAGGGATCTCCTAGTTAACCTGCTCCTGGCAGTGGCTAAGGTAGCCATTTACAAGACCAGGAAGCAGCGTTTGGAGAAGGGGGTCCCAACGAACATCGTGGCAGTGTTCCGGGCGCTGGTGCACTCCCGTATTCGGGCAGAGTTCACGTACGCCGAGTCCGCTGGGACGGTTTCGGAGTTTACCTCCCAGTGGGCATTAGGCGGGGTGCTCTGCTCGGTATCCCCCATCATGGGTTCTTCTGAGTTAACCCTTCTTTTTTAAGTGCATTTTTTACAGTGCACTTGCTGATTCCCTTATATATTTGTTTGACTGGTTTTTCTTTGTTCTACTTGGAAACAAGTAGAATTGCTGTTTAACTGAATTGGCCGGCTTCGCCGGCCAATCAGTATTGAACCAGATCAAAATAGGCTGCTTCCTCCACGGTGCACTGAGCACAGGAGAATACTTGGCACACTTCACGGACTCCCCCGCCGCCTGTCCCTTCTGTGGCGAGCGGGAGTCCGTATTCCACATTTAGCTGCGCCAGACTGCAGTCCCTCTTATCCACCTTGAGGAGCCTTCTTCTGCAGTTCTGGCTGGGTTTTTCCCCTCATCTTTTTATTTGTGGGTGCCCAGTGTCCCGAGACAATAAGCCTAGGGATCTCCTAGTCAACCTGCTCCTGGCAGTGGCTAAGGTAGCCATTTACAAGACCAGGAGGCAGTGTTTGGAGAGGGGGGTCCCAACGAACATCGTGGCAGTATTCCGGGCGCTGGTGCACTCCCGTATTCGGGCAGAGTTCATGTACGCCGAGTCTGCTGGGACGGTTTCGGAGTTTGCCTCCCAGTGGGCGTTAGGCGGGGTGCTCTGCTCGGTATCCCCCATCATGGGTTCTTTTGAGTTAACCCTTCTTTTTTAAGTGCACTTTTTACAGTGCACTTGTTGGTTCCCTTATATATTTGTTTGACTGTTTTTTCTTTGTTCTACTTGGCAACAAGTAGAATTGCTGTTTAACTGAATTGGCCGGCTTTGCCGGCCAATCAGTATTAAACCAGATCAAAATAGGCTGCTTCACTGCGTTGACTCATTCAGAAAGCGGAAACTAGCACACGCCATCAGGAAAATGTTTATTTTACTGTGGGAGCTGGCAAACTCAAATTCGCCACAATTTCATGGCCAATTCGCCACTTGTGGCTATTGGTGACAGGGTTGTCCACCTTGGATCTAATGGCTACAGTACCTTTCAGTTTCAGTCAATCCTTCAGTCAGTGTAACTCGGCAACTACAATGTAACCTTATATTACTAAGGTAACATTGTCTATTGTTACAGCTTGCAGCTCAGACACAGTCTCCTGCTGGGAACACTGCAACAGTTTCCAGTTTGTGATAATTTGTTGCCAAAGATCTTGCAATGCTGGGGAGGTGTGCTAAAACTTGCTATAGCAACCATAGGATGCTCAGTATATTAAAAAAAAAAAAATTGCATTGACTTGATGTATTTATTTTTTAAATGCAGTAAGTATTTAATACTACAGAACTGCTTTATATTTAGAACAAAACACAGATATTTAATGGTTTGCTGTTTTTCTACATCACAGAACACTGTCTCTCCTGCCATCTTCCCAATAAGTAAATATATTGGAATCCCACTGAATAGAATAATGAAACTCAGTAACATTCCATTTAGATCAAAGGTTACCTCAGTGAGTTGTTTTTACTTCACATGACATTTCTGCAGATCATTGTTGCATGCCCTGAAGGAGTCAGAATAGCTTAAGTCCAAATAGTCATTTGGAGGGGTGGGCGGATGGGTGGAGGCGGATAGGCTTAATAGGGACTGTGCACTATAATTATGATAACTGGTAAAACCCCTTTTAAGATAATTAAGTTATTCCCTTCTTTGAGTTGGCCCCTTTTTATTGCTGCATCTATTATTTGTCCTTAAATGTTCATTGTAATGCATGGACTATAATCATCTATTTGAAAGTAATCTGCTTAATAAATATATATATAAATATATAATGTATCTGTATATATAGTGTGTATCTATATGCACACACACTTTTTGAAAGGGCAGTCCCACATGAGAGCAATTCTATTTAGTCTTGTGTGTGTGAAAAGACTATAGGTCTTTGCATCTATGGATAAATTGGCAATCCCCATTACACTTTTTTTTTTTTTTTTTTTTTTTTATTGAGCTAAAAAGGGCATCCTAATTATTTTTTTACCAGACATTAAAAAAGTTATGGTGGGTAAAAAAAAAAAAGGGACAAAACCCCTTCACTATAAAGTAAATAAAAATAACACTTGAGGTGCATTTGCATGTCTTGACAGGTCTGCAACCCTGTCTTTCCCCATTAGTGCTTAGCAAACAGTGCTTCCACTGCAGCCAGGGATTCTGCGTAATGACATGCATTCTTTAACCCAGGTTGTGCTGAATATGGAAGGCATACATTTATAGGGGTTCCATGTTAAAATAGATGAGAAGTAAAAAGAGTGACACACTGCTCATTTTCATGTAATTGCCCAGAATCCCTGGCTGCAGGAATGGAAGCACTGTTTGCTAAGTGATAATGGGGAAAGACAGGGCTGCAGACCCGTCTGAGACATGCAAATGCACCACAAGTGGTATCTTTATTTACTGTAATTATTTTAACAAACCGGTAAAAGCGCTGAACTAATATAATCTAAAAGACCTTCAAGGGAGGTGTGAGGGGAACAAAATGGCCTTTCATTCACCCTGTGTGTTTATACTAATGTTTATGTATTTTATTATTTTACTTCTGAAACACTAATTAATTGGGAATATACAGTGGTTGACAAATCACCAAAAAATGTACTCGCCACACAAAAAAATGTACTCGCCACCTAGTACCAAACGTGTGCTGCTTGGGCCAATATTTACTCGCCCGGGGGTTAAATCCACTCGCCTGGGGCGAGCAAATGTATAGGTTTGTCGAACACTGGGAATATATGTATTAAGCAAATGGAAATATTACTGTGTGCTCATTTGCATGTCTTAAACAGGTCTGTAACCCCACCTTTCACCATCATCACCCAGCATACAGTGTTTCCACTGCATCAAGGGATTCTGGGAAATAACATGCAAATGAGCACACAGTACCACCTTTTGCTTCAAAACCATATGACATGGTCCCCTGTAAGCTAATGCATTAGCAAAATATCACGCGCAATCTATTAGGTCAAATATTTTAGCGCTATCTTATTTCCCCATTTTGAAGCACTGATCAATTGGGCATTTGATAAGAATGAAGTCGTAGAACTCACAGAAAAGCAAAACAGAAATGTTTCACAAATTAGTAAACTCTTCACTTTAAGAGTGTTTGGATATTTCTGTAAGGAAGCCAGTTAGATCGATAAGTTTACATTTTTTGTCCTTTGAAGTAAAGGCAATGAACCAAATGACAAGGTTCACTAAAATAAATGTCCAGCAGCTGTTTAAAGCATGTTTTGTGTGATTAAATTAGTATGTATACTGTTTTTGCCTTTTGCAAAATGTTGACTGTGTTTTGCGTGCAAACATTTTAAAGTCCCTTTGCATCAATCAAGGGAAGAATAACTTCTAAATAACAGTGCTGGTCTTTCATGTGGCAAAGTTTGAATGGGGATCCTTATGACAATTCACTTTCCCTCATAGAGTAGATATTCATAGTCGCTTACACAAATTACCAATTCATTTTTTTAGGGTCATTCAATGGAAGTTGCCTTGTTGATACTATTAGCAGTAGTTTTGGGCCATCGGATTTAGTTTTAGGTTTGAGCAAGTGAAAGTCCTGAAACGTTCAGAGTTGAGAAAAAAGCTTTTAAGGTAAATTGTATGACTGCATGATGTATTGGATGCTATCGAATTAGACATAAATATATTTGTCCTTTTATTATGGCGTTTGTTCATTATGTAAGTTGCATGAACCGACCAGCGAAGCTGTATCCCAAAAATGCAGGTGACAATAATTAACTAATAACAGACTTCGTGACAACTGCAAATAGATTGCTTTATTACGTCAATTTTGTTAGTCTGGCCTTTTATTTATTTTTTAACCACTATTGAGCATGTGCTTTAAATTGATACATTTGTGTGGGTAAGTTTTAGAGCATACTCTATTGAACTATGCAGAGAACTTTTTGTGTTATTAGTATAAAGAATTGCTTCAACACGTATATGGTTGAAACCAATATTATGGGTTTGTGGTTATCTTCATACGAGTGGTTTCTAAAATATTTGTGGGGGCTTGGTATTTTAAATGTACAGTACATTCATGTCTATACATGAAAACCTTTATTTCGTGTGTGTGTGATTAGCTGTCTGCTTTTCAACTATTTTCTTCAGTTCCTGGTAGTCATACACTCGACTCTCCTACAGTAATTCAGAACTTGACTTCTTATGAAAATAGCTGTTCTGCGGAGGCTTGTAGATTATTGTGTGAGAGGCTGACTGCATTTATGTTTGGCATGTCTGTAGCATGATTTACGGTGTTTAAGGACCCTTAAGGTATTTTTGTAATACCCTGGGAACTCCTACTGAGCATCATGATCTAAACAAATGTGGATACTAATTCCCATTGAATTAAAATATTTCTTCTGTATCTGGGCAATATTAGAGTGACTGACTGGTTGTAAAATACAAGTTTGGGTTTGGGAAAAATTCTAACCCTTTGTTTATTCTGAAGATGCCCTGCCATGGGCTTACAAAATAGAATGATTAACTCAACTGGAATGTTGAACTGTAATGGGTTCCTGATGGCTAGTCTCACGCTGTGGGAAGTTAAGAAAGTTGAGGTCATTTTGTGTTCTGTTTTCAAGACAAATGTTTTTACAAAACAATCTATAAATATAGCTAAATAAACAGATAAATGTAAGGTTATGCATTTGGGAAACAAGAATAAACAGGCGTCTTACAAATTAAATTGGGATAGATTAGGGGAATCCTTGATGGAGAAGGATTTAGGAGTGCATGTAGACAGCAGGTTTAGCAATGGTGCCCAAAATCATGCAGTAGCTGCAAAGGCAAACAAGATCTTATCTTGCATTAAACGGGAATGAAGGGAAGTAAGCATAATTATGCCCCTTTAGAAAGCATTAGTAAAACCACACCTTGAATATGGAGTACAATTTTGGTCACCAGTCCTTAGAAAAGACATTATGGAACTAGAGAGAGTGCAGAGAAGAGCCACCAAATTAATAAAGGGGTGGATAATCTGATTTATGAGGAGAGGTTAGTGAAATTAGATTTGTTTACATTGGAAAAGAGGAGTCTGAGGTAATATAACTACATACAAATATGTTCGGGGACCGTACATGGAGCTTTTAAAAGAATTATTCATCCCAAGGGCAGTAAAAAGGACACGGGACATCCCTTAAGGTTGGAGGAAGGGAGATTTCACCAGCAACAAAGGAAAGGGTTCTTTACAGTACGGGCAGTTAAAATGTGGAATGCATTACCTATGGACACTGTGATGGCAGATACAATAAATATGTTCAAAAAAGGTTGGATGTCTTTTTGGGAAAGGTATAAAGGAATATACCTGATAAGTAAACACGGGAAGGTTGTTGTTCCAGGGAGTAATCAGATTGCAAATTCTTGGAGTCAGGAAGGAATTTATTTTTCCCCTTATGAGATATCAGTAGATGATATTTCACTTGGGGTTTTTTGTTTGCCTTCCTCTGTATCAATATACCGTAAGTACGGATATAGGATAAAGTACCTGTTGTCTAAATTTAGTATTGGTTGAACTTGATGGGTTTATTTCTGTTTTCAACCTCATTTACTATGTAGCTATTGTAGTAATTGGAAATAGTCCCAATGGTAAAGTAATTTGGAACTGCAAAAACATTGATTTTAGTTTTAATTCAATTAAAATCCAATATGCCTTTTAAAAAAAGTCCACTTTTTGCATGCAGTTGAAGGTTGGATCTTGAGAATGTGCTTTGGGTATGAAGATATTAACCAGTTGTGGGTATACTGAGGCTTAAGGAGAATTATGTGCCCATTAGTGGTCAAGTATAGCCTCTCAGGCCATGTTTAGGCTTATGTATACAGTATGTGTTAACTGTACTGTAAAAAAATAAATAAAAATCATTATACTTCTGGATAGCTGTGTCGTGCTAAAAACAGAGCTTTGCCATTATATTCACACATTTTCCATTCTCTTTCATTTATAAACGTATTTTCTCAATTGTAACATTGCCAGTTTAAAGTGGTTTTATGGAGAAAATATGCATAGTTTTGGAGTTTTCGTACCAACAGAGGGCAATAGTTTCTTCATCTCTTGCCATAGTCTTTGTTTTTTTTCCTGCTAGACTGGCATGAATCTCTCTGCTTAGGAGAAAAGCTTTAAAAAATAAAGGCTAGCTGTGCATCAAGGCCTTTTTTTCCAGGAACTTACATTGTTTGGTGAGGGCTCTTTTCAAACTTAATTTCTACTTGTGACTTTAATAAATTAGTTCATAGAGCCCTTGCAGACAGTTTTGAGATCTTTACCCTGTGTCCTCATATCAGTTTATGTTGCCCTACACTGCATTGTGTAGCAAATTTGTACTCGTTATTCAAGTAGGTATTTATATGTAGTACCAATGGGTTTGTCCAGAGGCATCTTTCCGAAAGCAACTGTTCTACTTGACTACTTTTAAATATATGGTACAGTAGCTAAAGTGGAACTAGATGAAGCAAACTAAGGGGTCAACATTGCCTTCAGAGATGAATTAGGATGTATGCTATTCGCTTCATAAAGAGAACATTCTCTTTGTAATATACAATCCCTTATTTTTAAAATAAATACACTTCCTATGCTTTCCACTTTTCGGGATATCCTCTGTATGAAGTATTTAGAGATTTACAGCCTCGCTGTCTGCGGACACGACAGTCCAGTTACATGAAACAAAAAAGAAGGCAAACAAAGCAATGTTCCACCGAAAGTGCAGAATCTGACAGGCTTTGTGCCAATCTCAATCTGGGAAGTACGTGGAGTCGTTCTCATGTCACCATTGTCTTAAGTGGTTTAAAGAAGTTTCCATATCCCCTTTATTGCTGGAGAAGTCTGCTGAAGAAAAAAGGGGAAGGACAAACTGTGCTATATATATGCTACAAACCTAACGCTTCCTGGAAAAATCTAATTTCTTGACTGATAGTGTGAAAGCCCAGTTCCTTATTTATGTGCCTGGTATAGACTTCAATATACTGTATATTGGGTATATGTATACTGTATACTGTAGTTGGGTTCTTTTTTTAAGTAGTGAATTCTTGCTTGATGCTGTTGATTTGATAATGCTACCTGCTCTGAAACAAACCAAAAACATAGTGAAAACCTCCTTGCCCGGAACTAAAGGAGTTTATATGCACTGACTATATACAGTACATAGGTTTGCTCAGTATCTGTTATCTTATCTGGGTGCTGGATCCGTGCAGGCTGGGCGTGTGACTTGGGACGCTATCTAGAAGGAACATTTTCCCTGACTACAAAACAACAAACAGGGACAGAACTATACGTTATCTGTACACTGAACATACTTACATTACGTAACTGAGACTCCTCCACCTGTCACTCCCAGGAACCTGAGTTCCAGAATATTCTACTTCAGTAACATCTCTATCACCGGCATCAACTGGGGGTGGCTTGGTTTCCGTCAAGTCACCCAGTAATGTGATGAGAGAGAGGTATCATATTGAATTAGGGGTGTTTTTCTTTTATCATTGAAAGCATTGTAAGGGCTGTAGTGAGTTCATTAATGATAATTGGCCATATTTACAAAGCAATGCTGTGCCTTAAGGCAGCGGTGAGCAAAGTGGGGGGCGAGACCCCCAGGGGGGGCGGGAGATTTTGCTGGAGGGACGCGGGCAGTTGCAGAGGCCCCGCAGAGGCATGCAGAGGCATTTAAATTAAACGCCAGGGGATCGAGTGAGGCCTCTGCAACTGTTTACTTACCGGGATTCAGACGGCTGTGTTGCGTCGCCATGGCAACGCGGCATCAAATGACGCTGCGGCGCCATGTGAAATGACGTCACGCCTCAAATGACGCTGCGGGTGATGTGACATCACATGACCCCGCAGCATCATCTGACGCGGATGAAGGTAGGCGGGGGAGGCGCGAGGGCCAGGGGGCGTAACACTGAAAGTTTGCGCTCCCTTGCCTTAAGGGACCTTTCACAACTAAGACACCTATAGGTTTCAGTTACAGGCAGTCCTCGGTTATCCAAAGGAATCCATTCTGGAAGCAGCGTTGGATAGTGAAACCGTTGTAAAGTGAGTCCCATGTTCATCAGTGGTGGTGAGCGTTGGATAACGCATTCCGGTGTCGAAAAATGGCCCATAAGGTTGCGTTGGATATGCCATTCGTTGTAAAGTGAAACGTTGGATAGCGAAGACTACCTGTACAGGGTTTATGCAAAGTGAAACTTGGCAGATGATTTATTTTTTTTTTCAACTTAAGTTTTATTAGAAGGTCACATGTACATCAGACAACGTATACATTGTTATCCATCACAGAATCAGAACAAAATCCAGTGTCCATGTATTCTAGCTATGCACAGGACAGACTGGGGGGACAAACAGACAAACAAACACCTCTAAGCTACGCGTAGGGTAAATAGGGGGGGTGGGAAGGGGGGGAGGGAATTATCTTCTACTGTGGTTCCGTTGCGTACCTTATCACCTTCAGCCCATCTCTTACAGGGGATGGCTGGGATCTCCCTGGTTCCATCTGCGCCCCCCTCGTGGGGCTCTCTATGTCTCCCGTCTGTCTCTTATTTTTAGTGTCATTATTTGTGTTTGTGCTGCACTACCACGGGAGAACGCATTTCTCTCTATCATTGCCAGATTGTGGACCTGTTTACCCCCGGTATGTCTGTCTGGAACAGCCACGGTATCCAGACTTTTAGGTAATTTTCACCTGTGTCTTGTACGAGGCTGGTCAGTTTTTCCATCTGACAGACCGTCCAGATTCTATTCCGAATTGCTGCTATTAATGGGATCGTATTTTGTTTCCAGCGTGCTGTGATCTCTCCCCTCACTGCCGTTGCAAAGTGAGATATCAGTTTATGGGTATGTTTGGATAGGTCTTTGTGCGATCTGTTCAGAAGGAACAACCATGGGTCCAATGGGACCTCAACGTCTAGGATTCTATTTAGCCAATCTTTGATTTGTTCCCAGACCCCGACTATTTTGGGGCAGGACCACAGCATGTGTAACAAGTCTGCTTGCTGTCCACATTGTCTGGGGCACAATGGGGAGTAACCGGGCAGGAATTTAGCTAATTTTGTGGGGGTGTAGTACCATCTCATTATTACTTTATATGCGTTCTCCCGTAGGGTCGTGCACATGGAGCTCTTGGAGACCGCAGTCGTGATTTTTGTCCACTCCTCTAATTCCAGCTCCTCCCCTAGGTCCGACTCCCATCTGGTCATATAACCCAGTTTTTCCGTCACTTCTACTCCCGAACCCATCACCTCTTTGTATAACTGCGATATGAGTCCCTTAGTGGTTGTCACTGAGCGACAGAGCTTTTCGTAATTTGTCAATGGGCTTATTGGATGATATGCCTGGTAAAATGCTCTGAGCTGGAGGTATCTAAAGAATTCAGCATTCGGGATATTGTTATCAGATTTTAGTTGATCAAAATTTTGTATGCCTCTTCTACCCTCCAGATCTGTTAATCGATTGAGATGGTTAGCTTTTCAGATTGCGAAATTAGGACCGTTCAGTCCCGGAGCAAATAATTGATTATCCCATAGGGGGGTCATACCAGATTTTTGATGGGTCAGAGAACAATTAAGCCTCGTACTCTCCCACACCGAGAGTGAGTTGGTCATTGAGGATAGCGGCCATATGGTGCCCAATCGCTCCTTTTTAGGTAGCCAGATTAGGTGTTTCAGGTCAATTGGGGAGCAAATCTCCTGTTCTAGCTCGACCCATCGTTTTGAGTCCGGGTCGGCGTGTCATTGCACAATTTGGCATAATTGTGCCGCTTTGTAATATGAGAACAAGCAAGGTACCGCCAGCCCCCCTGCCCCCGTTTGTCTACGCATTATCTGCTTGCCTACTCTCGCCTTCTTACCCCCCCAGATAAATTTATCTATTTCTGATTGAAGCGCGAGGGTTTCCTTCAATCGTATCGGCACCGGTAGGGTTTGGTACAGATAAAGAAGGCGGTGAAGCAGGTTCATCTTAATGCAGTGGATCTTTCCGATCCAAGAGATTTTATGTGTAGCCCATCGCCGTATGTCCCCTTTCAGGGTGCTAATTAATTTAGGGTAATTGGCCTGGTATAGCAGCTTGGCTGTCTTTGTGACGTTGATTCCCAAATATTTAATTTGATTCTGCTGCCATGCAAAATTAAAGTTGAGGGTGATCAGCTTCTCCAATGGTTTTGGCAAATTTATGTTCATGGCCTCTGATTTAGCCTTATTCATTTTGAAACCAGATATCCTGTTAAACCTCCCGAGTAAGTCAAATAGGTTTGGCAGAGAGGTAAGGGGCTTAGCGATTGTCAGGAATACATCATCCGCATATAGTGCCACCTTATGCGACTGGCTTCCAATGACAATACCTGAGATGTCTCTACTGTCTCTAATCTGAGCAGCTAGGGGTTCCATGCACAAAGCAAAGAGAAGTGGGGAGAGCGGGCAGCCTTGTCTCGTGCCACTTCTAATTGAGAAGGGATCCGAAACGAATCCTCGGTGGGTCACCCTCGCTGACGGATCTGAATATAGGGCCAAAATAGCTCTCGTCACCCTCTCCCCCAGTCCAAACGCTCCAAGCGTAGCCTCTAAATATGGCCAGTCTATCCTATCAAATGCCTTTTCTGCATCCAGGCTGAGCGCCATAACTGGAATCGATCTTGTATTGGCTATTTCTAACAGATCAATGATTCGTCTGGTGTTATCCGCTGCCTTCCTGCCCGCGATAAACCCGACTTGATCTGGGTGCACCAGCCTGGGAAGGACTAGACTCAAACGGTTGGCCAATAATTTAGCATAGATTTTAATGTCCGAATTAATCAGGGAAATTGGTCTATAACTACCACAATCCTGCAGGTCTTTTCCCGGTTTGGGTATTACTGAGATGGACGCTTGGAGCATATGTCGAGGGAAGGGGGTTCCCTCCAATACTTGGTTAAACATGCGTAGTAGATGAGGTGTCAGTTGTTGTTTATATTTTTTATAGTAAAGATTAGAGAATCCGTCAGGACCCGGGGCCTTAGAGGGTTTCAAATTATTGATTACCTCCATAACCTCTTCCGAGGTGAAATCTCTACCCAATACCTCTCTTTCAACCACCCCCAGACCTGGGAGGTTCGCACCCCTCAGGAAATCCCGAAGGGCCCCTTCTGTGGTAGAGGAGCGGATCACCTTCTTCCCATCGTATAATTGCTCATAAAATTTTTTTAATTCTCCCACTATGTTTTGGGGGTTAGCCGAGGTTGTACCTGATTGTGTTCTAATCGCCTGAATGTTATAACTGTTCCCCCTAGGGTTGAGCATTCTGGCTAGCAAGGTATCTGGCTTGTTCGCTTTTTCAAAAAATTTCCTCTTTGACCAAGTCAGCGCCTTCTCGGCCTGAGATGTGAGTAACAAATTTAGCTTCGTCTGAGTGTCTTTAATCTTTTGAAGGGTTGCGGGGTCAGGAGACCGCTTATGCTGATCCCAAAGGGTTCTCAGTTCTTGTTGATCTGTCATTATTTTAGCGTTTCTCTCTCTCTTTCTCTTGGCCGCAATACTGATTAAAGTCCCTCTTAGTGTTGCTTTATGTGCCTCCCAGAGGGTGATATGAGATTGAACGCTCCCCTTATTTTCTCTAAAGAAATGTCTAATTTCATCCCCTATCCTTTTTTGTATCGCCGGTATTTTAATAAGGGATTCATTCAGTTTCCAGTTTGCTCCTGGCCTGTCCATACCTATTCGTGTACACCGTAGCTCTATGGGTGCATGATCAGACCACGAAATATCGTGGATCCCTGTGTGGGAGATCTGCGGGACCAGTCTGCTATTAACAAAGTAATCGATTCTGCTGAAGGGAGTTGTGTGGGTGGGAGTAAAAAGTATAATTTTTGTCCCTCCAGATGTCTACTAGTTCTAAGTCTCGCAGCCCTTTTTCCAGTGCTTTTGGTCTTGCCTGTGGGCCCGCCCTAGGGGGTCCTGATCTATCTAGAGTCGTGTTCAGAACTGCGTTGAAGTCGCCTCCTATTATTAGAGCGCCTTTGGTGTGTCTCTGAATTGCCTTAAAGGTTGCGGTGTGGAAATCCGTGTCTTGTCCATTAGGAGCGTATATAGACACCAATGTAATATGTTGTTGTTGGATAGTCCCCGTCAGTAGGAGAAACCGCTCCTCTTTATCTTTCTTGATTGTATCTACCACTAAGTCTATTCCTTTATGGATAAGGATTGCTACACCCCGTTTCTTCTCCTTTGCGGAGGATAGGAACGCCTGTGTATAGTATTTGTCAAAGTATTTTGGGAAGCTGGAGGAGCTAAAGTGTGTTTCCTGTAATAGTACCACGTCTGCACCCTTTCTCCTATAGTCTGTAAGGGCTACCTTTCTTTTGCGGGGACAGTTTAGTCCTTTCGTATTATGTGATATGACCTTTAGTGCCATACTATATGGTGTGCCTCACCTGTCGTCAGACGAGATTTCCAGCGAGGTGGCCCGATGGTCCTCGGGGTCTCCCGCGTCCCTGTGACATCCTGCGGTGCTTCAGGCCGCAACGTTGCTCCACCTTGGTAGAAGATATGGGGGGGGTGGGGAACACAATGGGGACAAAAGAGACAATAGGGAAGGTACATGTAGTGGGGAAGATACTAGTGGCCCTGGGCCACTGCCCTTCCCATGCCTTTGGAATGTGGGGGTCTCCTGGGGTCACTTCCAGGCCTCTGCCTGCCTGCTTGGCGGCTCCGACTCCCCTCCTCCCAAGGACTTCCTCACACTTCGGGGTGGGTTCCCCGAGTTGAGGTTGTAGGTTCATGGCACCGACCAGACTGCAGCTCCGGCCGGCAGCGGCATCTGCATATAAAACTTATTAAACACTAACAGCTATTTTTCTAATAAACTGACTCTACTGCTTTTGGTTCCCTTCTTTTTCTAGCCCAGTTGGACTCCTTGATCAGAACTATGGGCCTTAAAGATAGCCTCTCATGTCAACTGTAATTTTTTAACTCTAACTCTAAACTCTAAACTGTATGTTCACTACCTGTGCTCTATGAATATGGCCTGCTCGTGGAGCCCAAAAGAAATGCTCCTTGTCTGTGAGGCTGAGGTAGGGGGCGAGTATCTAAGTTTGAGGGTACTGAGGTCAGGGCGCTCCAGCTTTCCTAAAATGTCTCCTGTGTCACATTTTTTTTTTTTTTTTTTTTTGTTTATTTTAGGGCGCTCCTAATGTTTTCTATTGCTCCTCTAGTTTGGAGATCTGCCCCTCTACTACCTGCTCTCCCTCATTGTGCGCTTCCCTGTACTCTCCCTTTTTCCTCCTATATCCCCCAGCTCCCCCTCCTCCCTCCCCTTCGGGTCTAGTGCATTGTCATTGTCCCGCGCGGGTATCTGGTGCGCTCGCCGGCTGTCGCTTGTGTCGTCATCTCTCCTTCCGATCGCGGCGCCATCTTGTGTGTGGCAAGGCTACCATCTCTTCCGTGTCTCGCGAGAGGAGATAGCTCCTCCCCTGGTTCCTCCCCGCTCCGCCTCTCTTTCATTATGGGGTGGATGTCAGTCCAAGATGACCGCCATTTGGAGGGGAGCGCCATCCGAGCTCCGGGACAGGGGCGCCACTGACCTGAGGGAGTCCGGGGCTGTGCCTGCGTCATCTAGGCCTCATCTGGAACAGGTAGCGAATGTCAATGAACTGGAACTATCGCGGGGGACTTCACTTGGTGTTGCGGGCTTGTTTCTTTTTTTCCCCTCTTCTGCCTTCTCTCCATGCTGGCTCGGGAGCTGGCTCTCCTGCTTCCATCCCCTCTGGGATCTTATCCTGGAGCCCTAGTGTCGTAAGGAAGGGGACGCCATCTTCAAGGCGCCTTATAGTGTGGGCCTTACCGTTCTGGACCACCAGAAGGCCAAAGGGGTACAGCCACCTATACCGGGTTCCCTCATCTCTTAGGACTTTCGTGATTGGGGACAACTGTTGTCTTTTTATTAGGGTAGTGGGGGAAATGTCCTGATACACGTGTATTTTGTGACCTTCGAACTCCACCTCGTTTCTGGTCATTTGTCCAAAAGCTTCTTTAACTCGGAAGAAATGGAATCGGGCGATGATGTCACGTGGTCGGTCTCCAGGTTGGGGCTTAGCTCTCAGTGCCCTGTGGCAACGATCGAGGTGCAGGTCTCGTTCTGCTCGGTCAGGCATTAGATGTTGCAACCATCTCCCCATAAAATCCTAAGGGTCTGTCTCTGTTTCTAGCACCCCACGTATACGTAAGTTGTTTCTTCGGTCACGGTTGTCTGCATCCTCTTGCCTGTCCACAATCTCTCTGACCGTATCCTGCACCCGTGCCACTTGTTTATCCGTGCGTTGGAGTGCTTTTGCTGTGGCATCCATTTTCCTCTCTAACGAGTCAGTCCTCTCTCCAATCCCCCGTATATCTGCCCGTATTGCCGCCAATTCAGACTGCAGGCACCTCTTGATATCCTGGCAGAATTCTTTCAGATCGCTTCGTCTGACAATTGGGTTTTCCGTGGTGTTCTTTTCCCCCTCTGCTCCAACCTCCTCATCCTCCTCCGATTCGGAGCCGCTGCGCGCCATATTCTCCTGGCTCTTCATACGTGCAGAATCCCCTTTCGTGAAATAATCGGTTGAGGACTGTAGATGTACGCTTTGAGCGAGTCCCCCTTGACATCCTGCCGTCTCAAGGCAGCTTTGAGTCAGTTTTTATTGATTTTTTAATCTCGTTCTGTCGTTAGTTTTTATCACTTTGCCGCCGGCTGAAGACGGAGCAAATGGCTCAGACGTCCATGCAGTTCAGTCGCCGCGCATGCGCCTCCTTGGCAGATGATTTTAATGCACTTTCTTCTAATTTTGGTGCACCAAAACATACATTTTTCCATACATACATTTTCCCTTCTGCAAACGTAGCGCAGTTCATTTCTGTGCGCAAATTTTTTTTTTTTAAATTGTGTGTGTGTGTGATTTCTACTATGATTTCAAGTTGTAGTGCTCAAAGCTAAGTTATGAAGCTGTTTT